>NW_019250194.1:67780-108923 GCF_002742605.1 Olea europaea var. sylvestris
CTCATAAGGATGACTTCTGTTGGGATCATATCACTTTCTGTCTTTGCAAATTTCCTCATCATCCTAGATGGAATGGTGTTTATTGCTGCTCCATTATCGATAAGCACTTTTGCCACAGGTATGCCGTTAACTAGAGCTTTAAGGTACAATGGCCTCAAGTGTTTAGTTAACTTCATGGCTGGTCACTTAAAAATAACATTTTCGGAAGCATCTATTTCCACTTCCTGTTTGTCCTCTGTCGAGTTATCCTTTTGTGATAAGTCAACGTGCAGCATGTCGCATTGAGCTTCCGTTTCCTGAGTTTCCTTTTTACTGTTCTCTAATGCTTCTTCTTCAGTTACCTAACCTATGGAATGAGGCATTATTCTTGGAGGTGATCCATACTTTTTAGAGCGAGGAACTCTCTTTTTTCCTTTTGGGCATCCTGTACAGCACGTAATAATCGAAAGAACACCCAGACAGTTCCCCCAACAAGCCCACTTCACAAACCCCCTCTCGATGTAGTTGTTTCAATAGAGTATTGTACGATACTCCTCTTTTTCTTCTTTCTGCTTCCAAATCAATTCCTCTTCGATATCGTCATACCATCATCTCCTTCATCATCGTAGGCCCCTTTAAAAGTTTGGCCTTCTTCATATTTCAGCACGCATGCTTCTTCTTCATTATCCTCCCTCTCTTCTTTTTCTTTCTCTTTATTCTTGAACTCATTGGCTAGCAAATAGTTATTAGCCATGACAGGAGGTAACGTACCGAACTAAATAGTAAGGGACTGACCTGGATCTTCTCCATCTCTTCTGTCTCGCTCAAACTTCGACCTCCCAGAAGAACTTTCTGCCAATTCTTTCATCGATTCACCTGTACCAGTCTTCTCACTGTCTTCGAGAATATTTTGATTGGCCATCTCGAGTAGCTTAGGCAACTTAGGACGTGGCATTCCTTGTTGTTGCCTCATCATTCGTCCATAGTTCCGTTGAAAACGCCTTTGTTGGGTTCTAGTCATCTCGTTGAAGGGTATCGCCCTTCCTGCATTATACTGAAATAAATGCCATACATTTGGTTGGCGAGTCTACGGCCTGAATATTCTCCCATTATTTACTGGCCTGAACTGCCTCTCAAAAGGCAGTCCCCTATAGAACGATGTACCTCGCTCTCTACTAGGCTGAGTATTTGGGAAAAAACTAGGGTAATGGTGATGTTGCCATATCCCTGGTTTCTCTGTATTCCCACTCACTTTTCTTTTACATCTTGTACACAGAACGTCTTCATCCTTTTTGGGCTCCTTCCCTTTGATACGTTCAAAGACACTGGGATGTGGTCCAGGGTCTTCTTCTCCATCTATAACCCACTTAAATTTTGACAACTTGTTTTTGAAACCAGTCGTCACCATGTTCACCCCAAGTGGTTGTGGAAAAGGATTTTCATCCACTGCCATCTTCTTCTTATCTTTGAATGTAATTCGTCCTGATTCAATGACATCTTTTAACACATGGCGAGGTGACCATGTATTATGCCACTTACAATATTTTTTACCCTTAACTTGTTCAAGGCTTGGCAATTTATGTTTATCGATCAGGTTTATCTGTTTATCCTTATATAATTTATCAAATATAAGATCAGCTTTGGTTACATCGAACGAGAACGTTCTAGCCTTTTTGTTTTCATCTTTTATAGGCTCATCCTTGCCCGACGGTCTCGACTTAGCCATTATAGGACAAGTATACGTGTCTCCTTTAATTAATTCGGCAAACACATTTCGATTTGATCGTAATACTCGTCATTAATGGTATAAATATCAAAATTTGGGTCTCTATAATAAGTCCCCTTACTAGAATTTTTCATTTGCTCTTCTTCTTTTATTAATCGTTCATACCTAATCACGTTCGCGCTCAATTGGAAAAGATCAGGAAATTCCTTGTTTTGGAACTTCTTTTCCAAATCAAAGCTTAGACAACCTTGAGCGATTTTGACAAACTCCTTTTCGGGCAAAGGTACAAAACATTTACTTCTTGCTGTCTTGAAACTTTGAAAGAAATCTTCTGCCCATTCGTTTGACATTTGACGTAGATTCGTCAAATCGGCCAAAATAACTTCAGACTCAGTTTTAAAAAACTGAGCGTTGAACAATTGCTCCAATTGTTGCCATGTTTGGACAGAGTTTGCTAGCAAATTGATGAACCAGGATAAAGCTACTCCTGTTAATGAACTGGCGAACAACCTCATTTTATGGTAATCAGTTACGTCACCAATTTGCAATGTGAATCGCCCTATGTGTTCTAGAGTAGACACCTCTCCTAAACCGGTAAATAATAAGAATTCTGAAACTTTATACCCTCTAGGCCATGGACATGCTTGGTCTACCCAATCAGGATATGGCTTCGTGTAAATCGGCCTAATGACAGGATGTACCCCAAAAGCCATGTGGTCCTGTACTATTTCCATAATCTGATTCCTCAACATGACGTTGGGGTCATATGAAATTCCTACAGGTTGGTTGATCGGTTGATTTGCTTGAGGCCTGATATTTGGTCCTTAGTTGGCCACAAAGTTGCCATGATTTGAGACATTGTTACCATTAGCCTGAATATTTATTCCATCATTAACACGTGGGGCATTCTGTCCATTGTTTAGGACATTGTCTCTTACGTTTAGGTTACCCCCCCAAGTTAGATGTGCCATTGCCACTATTCTGATTTGGCATCACACCATCCCCGGGTTTGAAGTAGAGAGACCAAAAAGTGGTTCTACCCCTTGATTTGGACTTAGGACTGGGGGATTATGTCCCATAATTGTCTTAGTTTGAAAGTGATTTCCAAGAGGCACAATTGGCTAACAAATTTGGCTTACCAACTTATTCATTATTTTGTTCAAAGTATTCGTTGTTTGGCCATGTTGTCATAATGTACATTCCCATTCTGAGTAAATCTTTCCATATTATGAATATTTCGTAGATTTACCTATTCAACGACATCCTGTGTGAGTTCTCCAAGTAATGTACGCATAGTTTGAGGACTCAACTCTGTCATTGGTTCGTAACGACTATGACTACTCTGATTCTGTCCATCTGTTCGTGGAGAGCTATGCTGCTCCTCATATCGCTCGATCACAGACTGGACTCCTCCCTAACTTGCTTCCTTATCAGATTTCTGAGGCATATTGTTTCACCTTTTGTATCTTCAACACCAAACACCAATGTCCCACTGGGCGTGCCAAATTATTTCGCACAAGTAGTCACTAACAATTAAAAGGGGATCAGACGATTGTGTAAGGAACAAACCTCTTGAGACAAAGTCCAAAAAAGGGGTGTTTTATTGGCGATGACTTTACAATTGGAACTAAACAGAATTCCTCCAAGGGGCGCAAGCACACGAGTACTGAAAAGAAATGTTTAAGTCTAAACTAAGAAATTGAAATTACATATTCTCTGTTTGAAAGTGTTTGATTCGGGGTCCTTTGCTCTATGTCTTTTCTTCCTTTTATATTTCCTTGATGATTTCTTCGTGATCAACCGCTTAGAAACTGCTTGATTGCTTTATAACTACCCACTTCTTTATGGGGGCTAACTTGTCGTGGAACTGCCGTCTCTAACTGCTGCCACTACTCTTTGTCGTTCAACCGTCTTCAACTGAACTCCTTGAATCGTGGAACGTGATAAGGTTACTCAATACTTGCTTCAATAACTGCATTTCTGAATAACCATAATATCTTATGTTTGCTAAGATCCTGGGCGATTCGAAGGTTTGGGCAAGAACAGGGTCATAGCTCTGGGGGACTGTAAGGCACTTTATTCGTTCAGATCTTGGGCGTCTTGCAATCTTGGGCGATGATGTTACCGTGTTCCTGGGCTTCTACTGTATTCATTAATAACCCTCTCTGGGCCTTTATCCTGAATTGCCCAGTTGGGCTTCATTCTTTGGGCTATTTAATTTGGGAATTCCCCAATTGGGTTTCATTCCTTGGGCTATTCGATTTAGGCTGCACTTTTAGTGTGTCAACAATAGTAAAAGTTTAAAATTCTGAAAAATGTTACTATTTATGTACCTCCAAATCCATGAAGACAATATTTTGGTATCTGGTAGTCGAATTACGAGCAGTCTTAGGTGATTGCTTCCTTATAATGACAACTTTTACAGACCAATTAATCTATGAAGTTCCAATTTGTGGGATAAATTCATACGATGCAGCCATCTTTGATGTCTGTTAATAGCAAGAACAAGAAGTTAGAGTAAAAATAGTTACAAAAATGAAGAAGCAATTTTTTTTGGGAAGTGGAAAAAATACCAATAGTAAACATGAAAAAGTTTTTTTGGAGAGTTAGTAGGTAGAAATGAAATGGAATATGTGTATGAACTTCAAATACAAAGGTATGTTATTTATAAAATATCCCGAACAAAGAGATATTTAATAGATATTTTGAATTTTTTAAAAAGAGGAGAAATAAAGGTAAAAGTACCAATGCAAGTATGTGACTACGTGAGCTTAATTACTTTGAAAGTATAAATTTAAAAGTAATTGTAGCCATGTGTCAGTTGAAAAATATCTATTGTGGGAAGATAAGTTATGATATTGTACTTGTCTATTCATCATCTAATACAAAAGATAAGTTATAATTGTATATGTGTACTCATTTAATACGAAATATGTAATCTGCTATCCGAATATGTCGTTTTTTAAAGTAACAATGAATAAAATGTTGTCAACTTAGTTAATTTTTTTTACATAAGAACGATAGTTGTTTGTTTTTGCCTATAAAAGTTTTAAATATGAATGTTTGTAATTATAATTACATATAACTGAATGTATGAAGCGTTTTACAAATTTATTTATGCCGTTTGAAAAGTACAGTTTCAAATTTTTTATAAGTAAATATGTAACAATATAATTGTTATCATTGTTTGACATAGCACTATGAACTTTACTTTTTACTTTTTAATTTCAGTCACTATTATTTAGTTAAAGTAATAACTAATACAAAAGAAATATATAGAAATAATTATTGTGAGGATCACATAGTCATTCACTTATGTATATATTTTATTCAGCAGTCAAATAAGCTATCTGTGAACAATATTTGTAATAAGGGTTTTTGCTAAACAAACGTAACTTATTTACAAAATTATAGGAAGTCGAGAAGATATTTATAATAAAAAGAAAATAAAAATAAAAATTCTCTTCAATTACTAAAGAAAAAAATTACAAAAGAACCAATATTTTACATATTATGAATTTCAATTTGAGCAACATGTAAGAAATCATCTTCTTTACTTTGCATGAGAACGTTGCATGGGAATGTGAGAATCTAAGTTACTTCCTGCTTTGCATGATGGCTATGTTCCCATGTTGACAAGATGAGGTGTCTTTACTAGCCATTAATTCCTCAAGTTGTGCATATTCAATGACAGTCTCATTCCCGATGTACAAGCTTCCAAAATCCCATGTTATGCATCTACTATTCCTCCCTCCATAAAAAAGAATCTTGTTCTTAAGGTTGAAGACAAGATTTTCTACTTGTGAGAATTGTTCATCAAATCTTTCATACTTAGCTGGCCGAAATTGAATGGCAATCTCCTTTGCCAAAAAATCTCATGTGATAATATATCCTTCATTAAGGTAGAGATGCTCCATGCATCATTTTTGAAGATTTACCTGCAATGCATTAAAAAATGACTTATGATTAAACAACACTAATAATTGAATTTTAGAAGTTATTGGTGACCTAATTATTTTATACTTTGTTAAACATTGTAGTTCATTTTATGTTTTATTATATGTTTTAGTTTGTGTCAAACTTGAATACTTACGCTTTTGAATACATGAAAATGTTAAAATTCTTAATTGTCTAAAATTTTCATATTTTTAATTTTGTTCCTATTTTGTTTACATTCATAAGGTATTTGTAATTCTTAATTTGTGCATGTGGCTTTCATTTTCTCTGCAAATGGCACAAGACTTAGGAGATTTGAACCTCTAAGAAGAAAATAAAAGGTATGTGGATATAATTTACCTTATTAAAATTAGTTAGCTAAAATGGAGAAGTAACAAGACTGAAAGTAACTTAATCTATATGTAGAGAACAAAATTTAATTTTAAGGTAGCATTATAATATAAGCATTTCCACTTTAGAATAATAAATATAAAAAAGATAGTCGCAGGCTCCAAATATGCTCAGGAATGTGCACAAAGTATAAAAAAAGGTCTTTAATCAATATATTTGTAAAGAAAGTTAAACAAAAGTAACAGTTAAAATTGTCATTTAAAACACCAAGCAATATACTATCTTAAATATTTAAAGTAAACTTACCATTATTGATTAAATTCTCACCAATAAAAAAGCATGATGACTGTTTATATGATCTTCCCTCCTTGATGGAAAACCTTTGACGGAAAGGACCTTATACTGTAGAAGGATATGCATAATCACTAACTGCTCAAACTCTTTTGCAGAATGTATTATTTGAAAGATCTGTAAAAATATTTCAACATTTTATTCGGATGAAAATGTATTAATATAACTTATGTATAAAGAAAATGAAGCTAGTATAACACATCATGAATGAATAAAAGAAAACTTTCCCAACTATATGTTTTTCACAACTACAAAAAGTTTATTGAATTTTTAGCTTCTGTAACAATGAATGAAATTCTAACATATGATTTAGAGAAGAGATACAAAAAAGAAAGATCATTGAACTATAGTATGTTGAGATGAAAAAATTCTCTTCTATAATTCTATGAATAGCCTGTTGAGCTAAACCAAACTAAAGACTAAAACAAATTAAAAATACCAACACAAATATAAAAGGGACAAAAAAATATCATTTTCACAGTCCTCGGACACAAATAAAATGAAAACAATCCAATGTCCAGTAGTATTATTATAATTCCTTTTGTGTAAAATATCTAACCTCTACTTTCATTTCCAATTTTAGTTTGACTCTTTTTGCATATTTTTCTCTGGAAGCAAATTTGTTCAAAATTTTATAAAATGAATTAAAAAAAATAATATATTCAAATCCCATAGTGAAGTGCTTTTTTTATAAAATGATATTAAAGATGAGATAAAAAGTTCCTGTATGCAATACAATAGTCAGTGCTAATAGTTTATTGTTGTCTAATTTTGAATAAGGCACAAAATAAAAATGTTTACAACAAATAAACAAAACTATTAGTTTCCAAAGGAAAAAAGCAAAAAAAAATGATGAAGAAAATAATGCATACAACAATTAAAAGGGAAAATGTGAAAATAAAACTAAAAAATAGCTTATGATGATAGATAAGGTAGTATCACAGTCGATAATCAAGTTATAATTGTTTCAATAATCATCTAATTTTTCTAGGACCATCTACAACCATCCAATTATTCCTATCAAAGATATCATACGGCATGAATACTTCTATTTACAAATTATTATTAGACTTGTTATATTGCAACTTTTCATGTAAGTAGTATTTTTCGTAGAAGGGAAAAAAAAGCTTTCAAAAAGCCTTCATTTTCTGTATACCAATTCGCATTGCCGCAGCTTCGTAAATTATACATAACGAACAATAAACTTCTCCCAAGTGTTAACATTATTTAGTTAACTTTGACTTAAAACTTCAATTGCCTTTATCTTAGTATTATTTCTCTTCTTCAACGCATTTACAGATCTTGTTTCATAAATCAAAAAATAAGCCATTACTTAATAAATTACAAGTTGGAAAAAATGCAAAGTCATAATACAGCAGAATAAATTAATGTGAACCTACTGCAATAGCCACAACAATCTTCAGCGTTCCACATAGGTCATCTTTTTTCACATCTTGGAACTATTTTTATTTATTCACAGTGAGGAGAGATATCATAAATAGCTTATAAGCTGTTGAAAGTTAAGTAAAATACATATTTTCACTTACAGTTGAAATCATGAAATATTAAGTGTGGAATAGATAAATGCATTTTTGTACAATTTCTTTATGTTTTCTATCTTCGACAGTCGTATTATTAAAATCTACAAAAACAATATTTGATTTGTTACATAAATATTTATAAAATGTATTCTCAATGAAGAAATATGTTTTTATAGAACATATAATAATAAAAAAAATCATGAATAACATTAATGGTAATATTTGCCCCCAGACTTTCAAATTATATGAAGCCAATAATAAAGAAAAATTACAAACCATAAATAGAGCAGTTTTTGGCTATTAGAGGCAATGAGTTTAGCAGCAACATTGTCCCAATTACGCTTGCCCACAATGATGACTTTAAAGTGTCATGTTGCCGAATTAAGGAAAGTGTAAAAAATTTACACAAACATCATAAAGCCTGAAATGTTTCAAATCTAAATTAGTTACAAGGAAAAAATTTAACAGAAACTATAGGATGAAAAATGATTACCTTATTTATAACAATAGGCGACTAAGATATGTGATTAATACTTACAAATAAGTTAAAGTTCTATAAATATATGAATGATAGAATTTCTCTGTACACGATGTTCTTAGTACATGTATTGTGTGAATTTTAAACGTTTGATGATTTTGGTAAAACTTTTAAAGATTTGCTTGTTTTGGCTCTTGACAATGCTACATAAAGCTGACCATAACGGAAAACTGGTTCAAGAAAATACAAACCAATGAAATCAAGTGTTTGACGTTGTGCTCTATTTATAGTTGTTGCAACGCATGGTCTAATAAAAAATTGAGTTCTTTTAAATTGAATTGAAGTTTGATCACTTTTCAAAGGTATAAAAGGAATTCTTGGCAAGAAAACATGTTTTCCACAATATTCAATTGTCGTGATTTCAGCAAGAATTACATTCTCATTAATTTTTTTGCAAATAAAGCGTGTTCCATTGCATAACCCTTCTGAAAGATCGATATTCTACAATAACATTACATGACTGTTTATCTTAAGGTTCAATTCATATGGTGGAATCCCATTTAAAGTCAAAGTATTCAAGAAATCTTCTTTAAAACTTTGTTCTAATTTATCAATCGCTTTATCAAAGCTATAATATGTGTAAATTTCACTAGAAATCTAATTGAGTAAAATTTTGTTAATAGGATCAACACATTCATTTTTTGGGGTAATAATAACTCGATTTCCCATCGTATGTAAATTATCCTTATATGTTTCTATATTCGAAAAAACAAAATTTATTAAAGTTTTTAGAGATGTAATTTCATCCTCAAATGATATAATTATATTATTTGGAAGTTGAATGCAATTATAATTGTGTTCTTTTTCTGTTCCATTCCTAATTCTAAGCAAATAGTTACAAAATTTAGGATCGAATTTTGCTCTCATGTTTTTAACCAATGGTAAATGTGAATATAAAGGTCATAAATCAAAGAACACTAAGCGAGCTTTCATTATGTCTTTTTTTTTCCCCGTCAGTACCACTGGTAAAATTTGGTGAAAATCTCCTTCTAAAACAACTACTTTTGCACCAAAAGGTAAACTACAATCAGTAATATCTTTGAGCATTTTATCAATTGCTTCAATGGTACAACGATTTACCATAGGCACTTCATCCCAAAGTATTAACTTAGAGATTTTTAACAAAGTTCCTAAAGCTGATTGCTTACTAACAGAACAATTAACTTCACCATCTGTCTTTAAAGGAATTTTAAATCTTGAATGAGTTGTTCGACCTCCAGGCAAAAGAGTTGCAGATACTCCAGAAGATGTTGTAGCTAAAACAACTAAATTTTAAAACCTCACACCAGCTAATAGAGCTTTATACAAAAAAGTTTTGCACGTTCCTCCTAGACCATCAATAAAATAAATCCCACTCAATTCAAAATTCACTTTTTCCATAATTGTATTATATGCAAATTATTGCTCATTATTTAAACTTGCTGCATAAACGTAACCTCCTTCTATATCCAAATTTGTTGTTTCTTCTGCAATCATTCTTCTCGACTTTTCATTTTCATCTATATTTATATTAAAAGACACTATTTCATACTCATTTATGTTTTTACCAGATGATTCTAAAATAGAACTTATATCTTCTAAAGCTCGTAGTTCAGCAACCTTTGAAGGTATATTTTCATGTACATAATTATCGATCATATAAATTTTAAATATATTCCACAGTAATTTTGGATTATCAGGGCTGCAAAGTATAAGTGTAACAAAAAGACGCCATAGAGAAATATGCATTTCATAAATAATAGCTTCAAATAGCAATTCTTCACAATGATTGTTTCCACTTAACAAACCATGTAACCTTGTTGCTTCTCTATATGTATTAACAATTACTCCATTTAAAGTTCGTAAATCAATAAATGATGTTCGACCTTGAATATGATTGAGAATAACACGTAAAAAATATCATTCTCCTTCAAATGGATTTATTATAACAATTCGTCATATAATAACTTTTTTTTGGAGTTCAAATCTTCTTATTTGAGTTCCAAACAAAATGTGTTGGGAAATCTCGATATAACAATGTTCGAGTAAATTGATTCGCTTCATTTACTTCAAAAAATTCTGTTAACATTGTTTTTTTTTTTTTTTTTGTATTTTCACTTTCAATAACACTAGATAAATCATCATTGTCGTTATATATTACTTGTTAATGATTTTCAATATGATGTTGTAAAGAATATACAGTTGGATAAATTTCGACAAAAATTAAATAAAAAAATTGTCCACATAACTTGAGCTGAAGATATTCATCTAGCAGATTGATAAGCTAAAATTTCGTCAATTTCTTTTCTCATTTCATTTTTAGCAATTGAAAAATGAATACACACACACACACAAATATTTTACAGCTTTAATAGAAAAGTATATTTCAAATTAATATAGCAGTCAAATTTTGCGCTTAAATAAGGATTATATGGTACAACACATCGATTATCTAACATTTGACCTCTAATTTTAATAGAAATATCATTATCAAGACGTCTACACAAAGGATATAAATTATCACCAAATATAGTAGTATTACAATAAACCATAGGGTATTTATTTTTACAACCTTTGTTCGCTTCTTACATGCATTTTTTGGATTAAAGTCTCCACAAGGCCTATGCATATTATATTTTACAATAATAGAATAAAGATGAGGATATTCGTTTTCATCGGGAATTTCATAGGAAATATCCTATCAACATCTAAAACGGAACATATTTTATGGCCATAGTTGAAAATCAACAATAGACGTGCATGAGGAAGTCTTTTTTTTTTTTTTTTTTGTTGAAATTCAATAACGTATATATGTGCTACAACATGGCCTAAAATATTTTATTTGTATAAATCATTTTTCAACTCCTCTAATTTTGCTTTAAATATACGTGCAATTAAATCTAGTCGGTTTTGAACCTCATCAGTATGTTTTAGTTCCTGCCTAATCTCTGGTCAATTTGGATTATATGTTATAGTAAAAAAGATATCTGATTTTCCATACCGCTGTACAATAGCCATTGCATCCATATATTTCCTTAACATATCTCTAGGCCCACATAAGGCTGGGGTAGAACAAATTCCGATTTTTTATTATCTTGTTTCTCCATTTTGAACGCTATCTACAATACCTTGGTAAAGTTCAGCTCGAATTTGTTTTTGATTGTTACGAAAATAATTTATATGAATAATATTCGCGACAAGAAACCTAAAATCGTTTTTTCATTCCATTAAGCACTACAAAAAAATTAATCAATCATTTACAATATTGACACTACAAAACTTAGATAAATATACAATAAAATATTTGCAAACCTTCATTTTTTTTTTCAATAACTTCAGCTGCAGAGATAATCATATTAGAGAATGCAACAAATTCAGACAAATGTTCAGGCTGAAAAGATGTTTTTCTACAACTCTCAATACCTTCAAGTCAACCAGATTCTCCATATGAAAAAAGTAATGGATACTGTAAAGGATCATAAAAATCGTAATAATAATGAACTCTATGTGAATCACCAAAATTACCATATATAATAATGTCACGAAGATGATTATTAGCGTTCTTATCATTTTCCACCCATACAGCAGCTACCTGAGATGCTTAAGAGTACTGAAAACTCTTTGATCAAGTCCTCAATCGCATCTTATGTGTATTCGATAGTCTTGCAAGTTAGACATATTACTTAAGGATTGAAAAATGTACTATATGGATTAACCTTCAAGATTTTATTTAAAGCACTTAAAATACATTGGACAAAATTCTCTAAAATTTTCATACGATTTTCAAGTTCATCATCTGTATCATAAAAATATAACGGTATATAAGAAGGTATACTATTCTATGGAATAAGTTCATTTACTTGTCTTTGATCTCTAAATGTGTAAAAACCTTTGTATGCTTTAAAGAGGTCTTTGTCATATTTTACACCAAACGAAGTAAAAGAAAAGTGGTTATTATATCCCCGTACAATTTTCTTAAATTCCACACATTTAGGTTCTTTTGAAGTAAACAAATCGTACAGTTCATTCGGTGAATCAGGCATAGAGATATGAACTTTTTCATCGGAACAACGAAAGTCTTTACTTTCTCTATGAAATCTTTTTGCACCACAATGTTTACAATTATTGCTTATCAGTAATACATATGCAGTTGTTGGTCTATTCAATTCACTAAATCTACTCTATAATGCATGATTTGAAATATTAGGTATCTTTTCATTTGAAGTAGAAGTATCGAACTCATCATCCATTATAGATTGTTGCATTTCTACAACATTGAAATTATTATTCCCAGATGACACAGGATAAGTTATCTTCTTACGACGATCATTGCAACTAGTTCGAAGTCGATTTTATCTATCCCTTGCCTTTGGTTTTCGTGTTCGTGATGAGGCATTGTTTCGAACTTAATAGAACCAGTGACTCCATCGCAACATGTATTTGAAGCATCCATGATAAGAATAAGATAATTTATGGAATAGTTGAAGCCCAAACTAACGAACAGGAACTAAAAAATTTAAAGAAGGCTATTAGCACATTTATATTTTGAAGTAAAACAAAATTGTCTACATAAAAATGTTTAAACCATATTAACCTACTTACAATATATAAAAACATAAATTAACATAGTATACATTACACTTTCATAAAAATACAAAACATAAACATTCAAACTAAACTAATAAGAAATTTAAGAGCTACTATTATATTTTATATTCTAATGTTTAATAATCCTATTTATTAAAAATCTAATGAATACAACATATGAATTTCTATAATTTAATAAAAAATATAAAAAAATATCTATAGTTCATCATTTTTAAACATATAAATGAAGCGTTTTGAACACATCCTATGTGTAGATTTCAATGACCATTGATTTACTTCTAATTAACATACTATTTCTATAAGTATCATGTAAGTAGTATGTCCAACGTATTTATGTTGCTGCTTTACGAAAAATATTTTGAAGAAATATTTCATTAATAAGCTCTATATTTATGTTAATATGATATCACGGATTATTATATTTATCTAAGCAAGGGAAGCACAGGAAGAAATAAAAAAAGTAACTTCAAACAGCCTTTATGTTTCTTTCACGTGCTGCCTTTCATTCATTTTTTATCCTCTACGGTATAGAAAAGAATAAACGTTCTGCACTGGTTTATTTTGCGAATAATGAAATTTTCAATATAACCTACAAAAGGTATTTTATTATTTTGCTACCAAAATTATTAATTTACAGAAGCAAATATACTATTTACAATTTTCAATTGGAGGGAAATAGTTTTATTCTACTAATTCTTTTACTTATTATAGTCCAAATGACAAAATCACAAATATGTTTCTCCACTCTCAGTCTTACTAAAGACATTTTCAACTGCTCCCCAGGACACATCCAAGTTGGCAGAACAATCACATTGGGGGGCTCTGGAACCAAGTGTGGGGAGTTCGATTCCTGGTTGGAGCAGTCAAGTGATGTAATAATCAGAGGAAGGGTTGGAGCAGCTTGGTGATGTAATAACCATGGAGGAGGGTCCCTTTGGGGAAGGAGTAAAAGCCATGTGGGAACCTGAGAACCAACAAGGGCACAACCTGCGATTTACCTCCACTAGTCACTGAGGGGCCGGGGGCTAGAGGTCCAGGATTTAGTCCGGCTAAGCTGGGACACCTGGGTTATCAAAAAAAAAAAAAAGACATTTTCAACTGATCCAATCCTTTTTTCCTTTTTTTTCCTCTTTTTCTCTTATTTTCTTTTTCTCAGCTTCTCATTTCAACTTTTCCTATTTTTTTCTTATTTTCTTTTTCTCAGCTTCTCATTTTACATGTAATCATAAACAACTTTTCCCAAATAAATAGTTCCCTTCAAAAATGCAAATAACAAAATCCTACAAAACTGCAAACATACCCAGAATTTTTTTTTTTTTAATCCTCACTAAACACTAAAAACAAAGATCTAACAAGTTAATCTTCTCAAGTAGATGAGGGTAAAGAAAGAAAAACCTACCTATAGCAAGAAAAAATAAACATATGTTTTGCATTAAGTAAAGCTAAAGAATATATTAAATTAATCCACAGAGAAGCAAATATTCAAAAATCCAGATACGATCTGTTGAAGCTAACTCATATTTTTCATGGTTTAAAGAAAACGGTGAGAAGTACATAAAAAATGTAAGCTAAAAAATAAATTATCTACTGTTAATTCATAGTAAACATCCCTAAAACTAGCTGAAAAAGTCAGATCCTATTTTGTTATGCTGCTTCAACGAAGACGAACTTAATTTTCAACAAACACTGAAATAATATATCCTCACCCAATCTCCTTTTTTTTTTCCTCTTTTCCTCTTGTTTTCTTTTTCTCAGCTTCTCGTTTTAGCAATCTGAATCATACATAACAAAATGAAACATTTGTTTAATTCCTAACCCACCATTGCCTACCTCTCTCTCTCTCTCTCTCTCTCTCTCTCTCTCTTTTGTACATTTTTGCATGACATTGTTGACTGATTTAAACAAATCTCTAGTAAAAGAAGATTTATCCCCTTTATAAAAATAAATACATTATTGACCAATATTTGCAAATTTGACCACAATGAAGATATTTTCTATATAATAAATACGGCTGCAGTTATTGACCCCTTTCTTGCCAGGAACTCTATGAAAGGGTAAAAATTTTCCACACAAATTTGGTTGAAATGACTACCAATGGCGTTAGTATTTTGTTGTTTTCTTTGAGGATAAAAGGATAGAAAAGAAAAAAAAAACGTCGTGAATGAATAGTAACCGACGAATTCTCTTTTTTAGAGTAAGAGGGATATATATATATTTGGAAGCAAGCACTAGTACTTAATAGTTTAAAATCTATCACTTTTTATATTGAGAAGAACATCTGCTTGAGAAATTTTCGATATTTCAAATTAATCTAAGTAAAGTAATTTAGTAAAGAGTTTGATTAAATACAAGGTTTATTTAACTTGTATCTAGGAAGTGGTGTCAATCACCTTCGTTAATTTGTGGTTCAAAAATTAGTTAGTTAAAAACCATTGCAATTTGCATGTTATGGAGAACCCGGTAAGTGACATTTTAATGAAGTAAAAATCTATGTGAGTTTGTTGAGTTGTGTACCTAGTTTCTCAAAGGTAGCCGCCACGAAAAATATTTTTTATACACATTTTTAAGTAATATAATTATATAAACATCACAATTTTTATTAGTTGTATTATATTCTAATTGCATTTAAGTTTCTTAACTTTTATTTATTATAACAATTGCGTCTTTAATTATTGTCTTCAAATTCTTACCTTCAGCCTCCTCTTAATTATCAAATTAACGGTTTATAGTGAAATACTTTTTGTGTTTTGGGACGAGGAAAATAAATTTTGTCACACTTTTGCATTTATTTTTATTTTTTTTAAATATGATCGAAAATAAGTTGTTTCATGTCCTTCGAACGGACCTTTTTTATGAGAACCACGATCGAATACGAGATATACTAATTAAAAAAAGATTCGAATAAGAATGCATCGAAAAAAAAGTTAAGGACATGAATATTATAGTGAGCAAAGATTGGGGACTTTAAGTGGAATCAAAATGTCGTGTAACAAATAAAAATTGTTTCACATACCATATTTAATTGCAATAAAGGTTTTTAGTTTTTGCCCATTGACACTGTTTTCTTCAACTTTTCTCATTGCATACTTACCTTTAATCTTTAATTAATTAACACATTTTATCTAAGATGACAATTTCTGTTCAAAATATATTGTTAGCATGAGAAGTATTTTGTCGAACTTTCGTATTTTTCTTGCTTGTTTTGAAATACGATGGACATATAAGTTCTTTTCTCCCTCATCATGAATTTTTGTGATATCACTGAGACAATGATTGAGGATAAAAAAAATATATAAATAGAGAAGTTGAGGACACAAATGCAAAATTTAAAGACTTTTATTGCAATTAACAAAATGTGTTGTGTGAATATACACAATAGTTTTATCAAATTCATAAAGAATAAAGGACAAATTACTATTTTGAGAGAGGAGATCAAGCCCTAGAAAAGAATTGAAATTCAATTACAACAAGATTTTGAAGAATTTAAGTTTGGACATGAAGATCAATATTTTTTGTATTCTTTTATGATCGGGGTAATATTTTTCTATTATTCTTCTTGTAATTTATTTATTAATATGCTAGGCTAGATCCGCTTTTGTATTGGATGAAGATGAACCATATTTGTTATTTATTTCTAATTCAAGACTAGTAGTTTAGTTTAATTTTTGTGTTTCTTGATTAATTTTGCATACTCGTTGCATTATTTAATTGATACGCCATCAATTAGATAATCAATTGCTTGTTGTAGTGTTGAGAAACTCATAATAAGTTTAGAACGTGGTAAAATTAAGATATATACAATAGATGTTTGGAATAACAATTATTATATATGCAATCATATAGATAATCTAAATTTTAATGTGTTCTAACAATTTAGCCCCTGTTTGATCCCCATTTTGTGGAAAAATTAATGGATGTAATAGTATTTTTTTGAAAAATGAGTAGTTGAAAAAGAATGAAAGTTTTCGATTTACGTGTAATATTATTTTATGAAAGATTGTGTGATTGAAACAGGAGAAATAAAAATGAAATGTAATGGAATGAAAATTAATTGAGGCCAAACAGGAGCTTAAATTCGGGCTAGGAATAGATTCTGGCCGTGGTTAGAATAGATTTAATTTGTCTTGGAAAAGAAAATTACATATCATAACTTTATCGATTATTAAGAACGCATGAACGGAACTAGATTACAAATCAAAAATTGAAATAGATACCAATATACGAATTCGAAATCCAATAAAATCATCCATAATTTGATTTTAAAAAGCATGTTTTTATAGCTTTATTAGATTAATTTAGCATAAATCAAATAAAAACTCCTCGTTTTTGTTTACATAATTCGAATTCCATACAAAACTAGTAAATTTGAATTGAATTTATTTCCCGTGGAACGATACTCTCAACTAACTCAAATCTATTATTTGTCAACGATCCCGTACGCTTACAGGTTTCACACGAACAATAACACTTGGCGAAGTTTAGTGATCATTGAGATACTTTAAGTTCGGTTATTAAGTAGAAACAATTTCTTTTTTCTTCAAATCGACCACCGTGAAATAAGAAACTGAAGAAAATAAAGAGGAAAAAGTTATATTTTTAATCGATATATCGGCTTCACCACAATGAAATTACATTTGATTTTTAGATCAATTTGTATCAGTTCACCGCATCTCGAACTTTGTGTAAAAGATTGAAAGAGAAACAATAAGAACACTAAAAGAAAATGATAGAGAAAAATTTTAAAAACATACAAAAATGTTTGAATTAGTGCCAATGTAATTGAGGTCGATTTGACATTTCAACATTTTTCCCTTCATTTTCTTAGGATTATTCTTTCACAGAGGTCGATTTGAAGAAAAAAGAAGTTGTTATTACTTAATAACTGTACATAAAAAATGTATCTCAATTATCACATAACTTTGCTAAATGTTATCACTTCCATAACTAAGTTCAAAAATATATCTCATTGATCATAGAACTATGTACCGTGCTATCAATTCGTCGCTCAAGTTGACGTCGTTCGTTGAACTTAACTGACTTTTTCATTTGAGTGATGGATATATAACATGGTGCATAGTTCAGTTACCATTGATATAAATTTTTAAATTTAGTTATTAAGAAATAATATATGGCACAATTTAGTAACCATTCATATAATTAATCCATTACCTATATATTTACCATTGATTTAAATAAGTATATTTAAAAGAATCGAGCTCCACGTATAGGAGCTTGGTTCACAAGGGGTGCACAGACCCTCACTGTAGGGGGGTCGGGCCCCACAGCAATTTTTAAAAAAAGCTGGGGGCCGCCCCTAGCTTCTCTCACATCCGGCGGGGCCTATGTACCTCCAGCTTTTTTCTAGTGAAAATTACACAAAATCCTAGTATTAAAATTAAGAATTCTAAAATCAGGAGGAAAGTTTAATATTTCAAAAATCAGAATTTTGTATTAATTATCTAAATAAACTAATTATCAAAAATTAAAAACCCTATCGACTACCAAGACACAGACCCATCTCCCCCCTCTCGCTCTCTCGTCTCTCTCTATTATCTCTACCGTCTCTTTACCCACACACTAGAGTGGCCGTGGGAGGTGGAGGCGACGCGAGACTTCAATCTGTGCAAGGTGTAGCATGCGAGCGGCGTTAATCTGCGAGATGGAGCAACAAGGTACGTTAATCTGAGAGTTGTACGAGGTGCGGTGACGTGAGATTTCTGAGGAAAAGTTCAAAAATGTTGTGAAGTGGCTGGATTTGCTTTACAATTTGTGATTTCTGCAGTTCTTGGTGATCCCACTACCCTGATTGCTGGGGTGGTGGGTTAGATGATGTCAAAATAAAAGGTTTGATGTTATTAAAGAATTCTGGTCATGTAAAATTGGGAAATCAGTATACTGAAGGTTGTTCCTTGTAGATAATAATTGGATAAGGCAAAATCAATGTTAATGTAATCCCTACGGCTTTAACAATGTTCTTTTTAGTATATGTTAGTTTAGAAGTCATAACATTGGACTAATTTGGGATTTGTCAAAGTCATGAATTGCTTGAGGTGTCTTTAATTGCATTGGAAAACGTGACTTCGTTTCGTTATGCGTCTCAATCTTAAGATTTTAGAGATAACTGATAACTTAATAATAGTTCCTATTTTGATAAATAAAAATGTTGATCAAGGGTATGCGGTGGATGCCAGATTACATGTGCTGATGTTTTTTGAAGGTAATTATTACTTTGTACAATCTCTCTATTCAATCAAGGGTTTGAGGCTCTGTGACTGGAAAATTAGCTGCACAAATATGACTTTTTTTACATTTACTGAGGCAATTAACACTGAGGCAATATGAGGAATTAAATATGTGAGGTGGTGGCATTAATCCTGTAATTGATCAATTTGTGATCAATTTGGTGATGGTTCTGGCAGTGACAGTGGTGGTAATACTGTTGAAGGCAACGTTGAATTGATGATCGTAAGTGTTGGTGGTGGTCACAGATTATTTGGTTGATTGTGACCAGCAAATTGATTAATCTGTGACCAATAAATAATATGTGATTAATAAAAAACATAAATTGTGACATTAAATTATAAATAAATTTTAATAAAAATCTGATTTTTGAAGTTTGAAATTTATTTTCTTAATTTTAAAATATGTCATATTTAATATCTTACAAATGAAATTTTCTCTTTTTTCTATTTAAAATTCATAGGCCCTAGACCTCCAGCTTTTTTCTATGGATAAAACTCATTTGCCATAAGATTTCTACTCACTTGTTTGACGGATCTCACAATACATGGAGCCCACAAAAATAAAAAATGCAAAACGAAAGTGGAACCCACTCCCTATTCGAGAGTGGGAGGTTGGCAAAATTTCTTGTGTCGCAGTAGCGTGATTCTTTTTGTATTTAAAATCAATGGTAAAGTTGTGAATGTTTCAAAGGGAGTAAAGATATTCGTTATTTGAACAATCCACGTTTTCTCTGAGAATTGAACCAAATTTGGCATAGTCGGTAAGAACAGTACAAGATCCTAGGAAATTGAATTTGGGGCCCCATTAAATTGGCTTAGCCTACAAATCAACGCCGGTTCAAGATTTGCCGTACCGAATAATTTCAACTTGCTCGGCAGCAAAAGCACCAGTCTACCACGGCACTTGGCCATACGAGTTATTTCTATAATTTTTTGGGTGTGAGAATTACAATATGGCAATCGACCCAGAGAAGGAAGAGTTCTTGAGGGAGTTTGGTGAAGATTATGGCTATCCAAATGCACCCAAAAACATTGATGAGCTCAGAGCCACCGAATTTAAACGCTTGGATGGTTAGGGTTCTTTCGCTTAGTTGCTTTATCTAGTCTTGATATTAAAAAAATATCCTTGTTTAAATAGGTTATTTTAATTCTACTAGTTTTTATAATTGAAACATCATGTTCGGCGACTGTTTAGACGTTGCGTACTTGGATCATGCTGGAGCAACTCTGTATTCTGAGTCACAAATGGAAGCCATTTTCAAGGATTTCAATTCTACTATCTATGGAAATCCCCGTATCC
This sequence comes from Olea europaea var. sylvestris, assembly GCF_002742605.1. Taxonomy (NCBI): domain Eukaryota; kingdom Viridiplantae; phylum Streptophyta; class Magnoliopsida; order Lamiales; family Oleaceae; genus Olea; species Olea europaea. The sequence goes on from NW_019250194.1 coordinate 88,332, forward strand.
TTAATTTTTCATTTTTATCATTGAACTGTTTGATATTATTTTAAATGGATTTCTTAATTACATAAAACATATAGATAGCCAAAGCGACTGCAGTGTGACCACAAGTAACATTGTTGACGATGCTCGTAGACAGGTCAGGCATTGTCATCAGATTTCTCTTCTCATCATAGAAGACCTGTAGTCGCTTTATGTGGCAAACACATGACAGTATATCAATTTATCAAATAACAAACTGCCACCGTGTAGGGTGGCTTCACTATGAATATCACTACTTTTTACTGAATGGAAATTTTGCTAAATATATCTATTCTTAAGAGTAACTTATGAAGTTCAAAAAATATAATTGAGAATTGATTATGATTGTGGTGCAGGTCCTTAATTTCTTTAATGCATCTCCTAGAGAATATAAATGCATATTTACCTCTGGGGCTACAGCTGCACTGAAACTTGTTGGAGAGACCTTTCCATGGAGTAGTCAGAGTACTTTTATGTATACCATGGAGAATCACAACAGTGTCCTTGGAATCAGAGAGTATCCTTCATATCAATAACAGGTTGTTTCTTGCTTTTGAATAACCATATAAGATGTTGTGTAGAACCATGACCATTTAATTAAAAAGTGATATAGAACGTTGATATCGTGGAATGCTTGCATGACTTCAAAGAAGAAGTATCATCAATTTTAATTCTCTAGCACTGTTTTGCTAATTAGTTTTTTATGCATCGTGTTTCTCGAATCTTTCCCTTAATAATCTTTAGATATGCACTCAATGGAGGAGCTGCAGCTTTCTCAGTGGATGTTGAAGAGGTTGTAGATCATGATCAACCCGACAGTGGTAAATCGGCTTTTAAGATTATCCCACACCAAGAGCAGAGGAGAAGCGAACACAGATTCCTTAAAAAAGAGGCCACTGGTTAAGTTATCTAGCACATTTTTTCTCCAGAAAATCTTATTAATGATTTAATACACAAATTTCGTGGCCCACCTATTCAACCTAGCACTATTTCACCTAATATGCCGTAGTCAAGATAGTAGCATTTGCATGGCAAGTGAATCATTGCAACTCGAAAAGGAAATAAACCATGTATAAAAGCTTCTCACTAACCATTGTTTGAATTGAGACCCCCTGTTCTCCAACTCAGGCAAATTGATCTTTTTATCAAATTAAGCTAGCTATGCATTAGGAAAGTTAATATATGGTATTTTTAGAATATTATTTGTTGTGGAGATATAAAAACAAATCATGTGCTCGTCCTTGTTTCTTTGGAACCTAGATCTTGAGGGTTAGGCAGATGTATTTTACATTGGAAATCAACAGTGCTTCTGATCATTACATATCATATTTATTTTTACTTGTTTCTAATTACAGGTGATACATACAACTTATTTGCATTTCCCTCGGAATGCAACTTTTCAGGTCTGAGATTTAACCTTGACCTGGTAAATTTCATGAAGGAAGATTTGTCTGAAATGTTTGAATCCTCTACACATCACAGGTATTCGAGTTATAACTGGATTGCCAGTAATGTTACTAGCTTCTTGACATAATGAAATTACGATTTTCCTACACTGATTTTCAAGGCTAGCCAAATATCCTATGGTTTAGTTGTTTAAGGAGTTGGTGTTGATTGCCTCTTTTTTTCAGTCCCCTCTAATAAATATTTGGATTTCATTTTAAAAATTTTTTGGTATTCTTTTCTTTCCAGCATGATGCAGTAGTGTGAGTCTTTCAGAGGGGATTCTATTTTGTGAAGATATGTTTTGTACTCTTATAGGTTGAGAAAAGAAAGAAAGGGGGTAAAAGAAGAGAAGAATTGAGGGAAAAGAGGAAAATTAATTTATTATATATTCAAGTGTATCTATTACAATGATAAACCCTCTATTTACAGAGAAAAGAAAATAAAAAGAAACTAAAATCAAGGGACTTTCTACTAACCTAAAACTTTATCAAAATATTATAATTCATCTAATAAACATAATTGATAATTATTATTATTATTATTATTATTATTATTATTATTATTATTATTATTATTTATTTATTTATTTATTTATTTTCCGCTTAATTCTATCTAAACAATATCTCTATCTCCATCGTTGAGCCTAAGAGGGATTTCTCTCCATGAAAAGTGCTATGATCTCTATATGTTGACTCAGAGGGATTTTAGTTGATAAAAGATTTTGGTTGACTGAAACATTATGTACATTTTTCTCAGCTTGCTTTTTTAATCGATGGTGAAAAAGAGGATCTAGGTACTAAAGAGAGAGGAGAGTTAAGGAAGATAAAGAAAGTAGCCAGGAATGGCTACAATTTAGATTTTTAACTTTTTAAATTGTTTTTGATTATTGTTTTGCTAGTGTGCCTTTCTACAATGATATGTATATTACTTCAATAAGATTTCCTGAAATATGTCCTGGCTTAATATCTATAAACAGAGGGAACTGGATGGTTATTATTGATGCTGCAAAAGGAAGTACAACAGCACCACCAGATTTGTCTAAATACAAGGCAGACTTTGTCGTAGTGTCATTTTATAAGGTATATGTATAAGATCTCTGTAGTTGTACAAATAAATTGTAAATATATTGCTAATTATGCTGTGAAGGGCGAAGTTTATTTTTGTATCTTCTATTTTCACCAGCTATTTGGTTACCCAACTGGACTTGGAGCTCTTATTGTGCAAAATGGTAAGCAGTTGAATTCAGAGGTGGAATTTTTTCTGTAGTTTCATTATGTTCTGCATTCTGATCATTTCCATTTCCTCATGGCTCCCATTTTTCCTTGAAAAGTTTTGGGGGTGTGTGTTTTGAGTAAACTGGCTAAAAAGGAAGAATTTAGCTTCCCCTTCAAAACAAATTTTATGAAAACATCTTTCCCTTTGATTTAAGTATAAATTGATCGCATGATAGTTGAAATTTACCTTTCTGTTTTCAAGAAAACGCACTAACAGTCTCTCCCAACAAAAAAAATTGCAACAGAAGCTGCCAAGTTAATGAAGAAGACATATTTTAGTGGAGGTTTGCTCTTTGACCCATTCTCCCAGCTATTTTAACATTTGACAGGAATACTGCTCTTGGGTGACATCTGAATTGTTTCAGGCACCGTAGCTGCATCAATTGCAGACATTGACTTTTTCAAAAGAAGAGAGGGTGTTGAGGAATATTTTGAGGATGGAACCATATCATTCCTGAGTATAGCGTCTCTTCACCATGGATTCAAAATCCTCAATGCATTAACCATGACTGCAATATCCCGGTATAACAAAACTCTGCAGCATCTGCAGTAACACTAGCACACGCACGAGTGTTATTGACTCCTAATTTCAGGCATTACTTGTAGATTCTGTTAATGTATCTGATGATTAACAGTAAACGCCATCTCAAGGCAAAAACTAATGAAGTATTTTATAAAATTTCTTCTTCTGTCTAAATTTTTTAATCAATTTTATTTATTGTCTGTGTCTCACATATATCAATAATATAGATTTGGTAAAAGATTCAATTTTCAATAGATGTTAATCTCCTTTTTTTTTTTTTTGGTGCGTCTTATCTGGTTTCAGTCATTAAATTAGCTGTTCTGGAAGTTAAAAATATATTCTATGATCCATTATTTATTAGTTTATGATTACGAGACAGGGTCATGGTTTCTCTGTATAGAGATGTCCTAATAATTAGTTTTTGAAACTCTGTAACCTTGGAGCCTGCATTACTTATCCTTCTTAGTTTCTTCACGAGTAGATCAAAGTTAGCATGCATTAGGGTAAATGTTATTGAATGAATTCTTCAATGAATGTTGTACAAACACTGCCCATTTGCTTTGGCATAATACATTCACCTTGAAATTTATTTTCTTCTCATTGTATTGAAATTTAAACTTAAATGGAGGACTTGTTCTAAATAAGCTTCAACATTTTGAAGGCATGCGTCATCACTTGCTACTTATGTGAGGAACAAGCTCTTGGATCTGAGGCATGCAAATGGCCATCATGTTTGCACACTATATGGCTTAAGAGATTCGGAGGTTAGTGTACCTGAGCTTCTTTCAATTTGTTTGAGGAGTGGATTGTATAACTGTAATTAGACGCAGACTTGCGACTTGTAAAAGATGAACTAAATTGCAATAACATATTGGAGGTGACATATTGTTCAGTGCTTTCTGTTGCAATGAGCAATTCCAAAAAGAAAACTCTCTCTTTTTTAAATTTTCTTACATTAGTTGTTACTTCAAGGTCAAGAAATTAATGCACTTTTGAACTCTATAGCTTATTATTTACTAGGACATTGTGATCTTGCAGACAAGCATGTCTTTCTGTTTTATTTACTTTGGAATAAAGAAAATGAACTGAATAGATTTTGGGTTTCCTCATCAGGTATTATGCAATAAAATGGGTCCTACAGTTTCATTTAACTTGAGAAGGCCAGAAGGTTCCTGGTTTGGCTATCGGGAGGTGGAAAAACTAGCATCCTTATCGGGTGTTCAGTTACGGGTAAGAGTTTAGACCATAGGTACAGGATATTTGTATTGTTTTCTCTCTTCACTTTTCTCGGGGATTTCTAAGACACCATTCGTTAGACAGATTATTATGTGCTTTCTTAATGGGAGAAATGGCTAGTGAATGCCCTTTGAAGCTTTCAGGATTGTTTAAACTTGGCTGAGAACTTTTTCATTTTTTGATTTTCTCCATGTAATCGGTCTCTCATAATTTTTCTCATTTTTGTCTACAATTTATTAAAAATTTAAATAACCACATATTTTTAAATGACTTTTCTATTATTAAGGTCTCCAACATCATCTTAGCAACTAACTGTTCAAATTTTGGATATATGCCATCATTTCCTCCTCATAAAAGACTCAAAGGATTACCACTTAAGGAAGTGCAACCCACAGGACACTCTGGAACTCCTTGTGCATTCCTCTGTACATCTTGGTAGAGCGTTAAGGGTTTGCTGGAATAATTTTCACTACCGAGAAAATTGTGTCATATTCTTTCCCCAGCTATGTGAACAGCTAAGGCCAATTAGTAATAACCTGAATCATGCTTTTATTATGGTGTTAGTTATGCACATATCACAGTAAAATGTTATTTTCTTGTCATCACTCATTCTAAGTGGAAAAAATATGTGCAATTTTTTATCTGATGTGCTAACAATTGTTTTCATCCTTTAAGCTTTGTGTATGGGCTAAGATTTGACTATCAGGACACTGATCTAATTTGTCTAGTTTATAATATTTTAGAAGTTTCTGATGTATTTCTTTTCCTTTTCTTTCCAATCTTTGCGCGTAGACAGGATGCTTTTGTAATCCTGGTGCATGTGCAAAATACCTCGGTCTATCTCATTCGGATCTTCTCTCTAATGTTGAGGTAAATCTGGATTTTTTACTGATTGTAATAACAGAAAGATCATCTAATTCATATCCAGCTGTCTATTGCATAATTTGTATGATTTAGGCAGGTCATATTTGCTGGGATGATCGTGATATAATGAATGGAAAACCAACTGGAGCTGTAAGAGTGTCATTCGGTTATATGTCAACATTTGGAGATGCAAGGGTATTCCTTTATGCATAAAGCTGCTGTTACTTTCTGATGTCAAATTCTTTTATAAATGTTTACCTTTCTTAATTTATTGAAGGAGATTTGCACTGTTTATGATATTTGCTTGCACTGAGGTTTTTGTTTTAACCTTAGTAATAACTATAGCAGTACCTTGTTGTCCAATTCTTTTTTTCATGTCATTTCACTCATTATTACCTGAGTATAAGTCCACACAAAACTTTGTCTTAAATTTTTCTGCGATAAAGTTACTGTTTTCTTGTCTGTTGTAACATACTACTACGATAAATTCTTCTCCAGCTATCTTACTAGCAGTTGACTTTCTGGGAATCGGGTTCCATTGTGAACATTTGATTAAACTAGTTGATATAAAAGGATGTTTTTAATTATTTGATGGTGTTATTTTTTATGATGTTATTATTTGAAAATATGGATTTGTTTCCCATTTTCTTATCATTCTTCTTTTCTGGTCTTGGTTTGCAGAAATTTTTGAGGTTTATTGAGAATGGATTTGTAGTGTTGCCACCTGTAGCAAGGGCTATCCATCCTGTAACTGAAGGTTATTTTTCAAGCTCTTAAGTTTTGCTCCTGTTAATTCTGGTCTATTTATTTTGGTTCAAAGGTTTCTTTTGGTAATGATATATGCAGAGTTAAGTTAATAATAGTATCTGTCTGATAGGAGATATGGTGTCACTTTAATTAATTTCTGACTATATTGCTTTGCATCTTTCCATTTTTCTTTGCAGATGCTGATAAAGCTATCGCGAGATACTTTCTTAAATCTATTACTATCTATCCAATAAAATCGTGTGCAGGGTTCAGTGTGGAGAGTTGGCCTCTAACTCGTACTGGTAATATTTGTAAACTGCATTACCTAATACCTATCTACTTCCTCCATTTGGATCAATAACAAGTTCACAACATCCTGCTCCTCATTGGCCCACAATAATATCATATTCCTGCATTTAGACTTACTAGGACATGTTTACCTGGAACCCACCAGGCATGAGCTGTGCTCTATTGGTGTCGTTTTCGTAAATTTCTCAGTTACAAAAATGAAACCTTAATCGATCACCGTAGATCCACTGCACGTGTGGCATCTTTGCTGGTCAAGGATCAGGATCGGACATGTTTACCAGGAACCCACAAGGCATGATCTTCGCTCTATTGATGTCATTTTTAGTAAAATTCTCACTTATCAAACAGAAAACCTTAGTTGATGACTATTGATTCACTGCCCGTGTGGCATCTTTGCTGGTCCCAGATCTGGGTCAAGACATGTATACAGGAATGAGCTGTTACCTGTTATCTATAGATGTCGTTTTGGTAAAATTCTCACTTAAAGAAACCCTTAATTGATCACTATCGGTCCACTACATGTGTGCTATTGTTGCTGGTCATGGGTCAGGGTCAGGGTTGGACATATTTGTTCATATTTTATATTTTATGCTCACTAGACCTTTTACTGCTTGCATACTTCTGTCAACATATGCAGGGTTCTATCTTCATTAGAAACTTAAGTATTTGTTTATCGGACTAGCTTAGCCACATTTTCCATGGAAGTCTCATTTACTGTATGTTATCTTCTTCAAATTTCAGGATTGCTACATGATAGAGAATGGCTTCTCAAGAGCTTAAATGGGGAAATTCTTACTCAAAAGAAGGTGAATTTATGAGCACATATGAAGTAGTTTTTTTGATCCAGACATGTTCCTTAGTCCATTGTGTGCTTTAGTTTAGCTTGCAGCCCATTTGAAGGCACATTTTGCAAGCTTCTGTGTCAGAAATTCTGCATATGGATGGTCTGATCATTTGTGAAGGCCATATCTACTTACTTTCCACTTTCCAGTCTTTCATATGAACAATAGCTGTTATCACAATAGCTGTTAATGAGCAGTCTTATGTAGAAGTTATGGGAGAAAGGGGTGCTGTTGGGATCTTTCTTTCTTTTTTTTTTTTTTCAGGTGACTGTAACTTCATGCATTCAAATCTTGGGATTTATTCAAGTAAGACCGTCGTCTTCACTTTAGTTTGTCTCACTACAAGTGTGTGGTACATGTGACTTAACTGTCAAATTGTAACGTTGGATCATTTTAGTTGGTGATGTTCAGTTTCAAAGGGTACTAGGTCATCTTAACTTTTGATAAATGCCCTCAGAGAGGGGAAAAAATAGTTGCAGAAGTGACAGATGTGCATCATCTTAGTTTGCTCAAGCTTTCTGGCTTAAATGACGTAATTTCAGTGAAATCTAATACTAGGGTATCATGTATTTGTGTCCCCTTTTTGCTTCGACTACTCTTACACTATGGAATAAGTTGGGTGATTAGAAAGTACAAAATTTGTCAACAATGTGCGCTCAAATAAGAAACTCAAATTCTATTCTCGCAAACTTATTTTTCAGGAAAATGAGATGTTTTGTATTATAAAGTTGATCTGGTTGCATTAATAATTCATTTTTTATTTTCCTTTTTTCTATTTTCATGTAATGCAAATTCTGATAAATTGTTTATGGATTCTAGGTTCCAGACATGTGCTATATTACTGCATCGATTGATCTCAATTTGGAAATACTGTGTGTGGAGTCACCCCGTTGCAAAGAGAAACTGCAGATTAAACTTAAATCAGATCCTACGATCTCTGAAAAAGAGGAGATGAAGATATATTCTCAAAGGTGTGAACTTTGTGTTCTTATTTGGTTGGTCTAGAAAGTCATGGATTATATACAATAATTACCTTGTGGTATTATTATTATTATCATTATCATTATTGTTGTTGTTGTTGGTGGTGGCGGCGGCGACGGCGGTGGGTGAATTCAAAATCTTAAACATTAATGAATCATTGAAGTTTGTGTATTTATAAGACCTTAGCTTTGATGTTCTTACCTTATTTTTCTTTCTTTTTTCCCACAAAATGGTTACATGATGTCTGTGTTGTACTTAAATTTTTGGACCCATGTCACCCTTTTCGGAAGACTGTTTCCATGATTATTAGTTTCCTTGCATCTGAAAAAAATGCTGTCACTTTCAGACAATAGAAAGATTTTCTACATAATGTATGTTTTTCAGTTCTGTTGTACACTATAATGCCCATCCTTTTTTTCCTCTTAACTCTTTTTGGCGATTAACGTGTATATCCTTTTACTTGTTTTTAAGATTCAAGCACTTTCCATTGAATTTCTTTTGCTAATAACCATTCATTTCTACCGTTGCCATAGTTACATAGTTCTTTAGGTTCTACAAGTTAATGCCCAATCTCCGAATGTCAAAAGTTTTCATTTTCTTCCGTTTTCGCCATTATGATTTCCTTTCCTTTTCCTTTAACCTTGACTCAAGTTTACCTAAGCTTCTCTCTCCATGCCCCATGTGACATCCTACCACATAGCAATCACGTCTTTAAGTCAATGAGATTTGGCGCCTTAACAAAGTCTATAAAAGAGCCTAGAGGAGTTGTGACAAGTTCGCCCGAAAAATGTGCTAATTTCTTTCATATAATTCATCCTTTTGCTTACATTTGTCCATTCCAAAAGTCAAACAAAAAGGATGTAAAAAGAAACCAAAGTGGTCACTGAAGATGGAAAATTTTTTATTGATTAGATATGAAGTCCAGGCATCCAGTGATGAAGTCGACAATTGGTTTAGCAAAGCTGTTGGTCGGCATTGTACTCTTATAAGGAATACTGGTTCACAGTCACATTCGTGCCCTATTAGGGACAAGAGTCCAGGGATCTGCAGAGATATAGCTACTAGTTTAAATTTTGTGAATGAAGCTCAGTTTTTGTTGATATCTGAGGAAAGTGTTGCTGATTTGAACAACAGATTGAGATCAAGTACGTACTGTGCACCTGCTTTCATAATTTAGACGTTCTTCTGCATATTCATGAAGCATATTTCTTGTTATGAGAAAATCAGGTCTTCTGATTAGTTTTCTTGAATAAAGTTAAAGAAGACATATACATTTCATGCTCAAAAATGCCTAATTCGTTTTTATTGTAATAGAATTGCAGAATGGCTCCCATGAACCTCCTACTGAAGTCACTTCAATGAGATTTCGCCCCAACCTTGTTATGTCTGGTGGGAAGCCTTATATAGAAGATGAGTGGAGAAATCTGAAAATTGGAGACAACTATTTCAGTGTGAGTCTGGTTTTCTAAGACATTGAAAAGAAAAATAACTAATCAAAGTACAAGACAGATTCTTTCTAATATGAACAATGAATCAATGTGCATACTGTTTTGAGGTTGTAGACACTTTTTCTTGCTTCCGCTCTATTGAAACTGTAAATTTGTGTATCACATATGAGCTTGAGTACTTTTGTGCCTGAATTCCACTTCATCTTCTCGTGCTTTTGCTTTGCAGTCATTGGGGGGTTGCAATCGTTGCCAGATGATCAACATGACCTCTAGCTCTGGCGAGGTGCATAGATCGAATGAACCATTAGCTACTTTAGCATCTTACAGAAGAGTAAAGGTCAGCCAACTCCCTTACGTACCAATATTTGCAGTCTTAATTGTTCATCATTTTCACTTTTGCAATTTTGTGGTAACAGGGGAAAATATGTTTCGGCATACTATTAAGATACGAGGATAGTACTGAACATGGTGCATGGCTTCATGTGGGACAAGAAATATATGCAAATGTCCATTAGCTTTGATTGTTTATTGATGTCATACTTTAGTACAAATATATAGATTTACACTGATGATGCAATGGCTGGAAAGCTTCCGTACTATCACTGCTGCACCAGGGAATAGAGGAAGGGGAAAAAAATTTAGAATAATACTACTTTGCTAGAATCATGTTGATAGATATCTTGACATAATGGGTGTTGAAACAATCCAATGATAGAATGTTATGTGATATTGTGTCAATGGTTATGTCGACCTTTCTAGCAATTTAGCATGATGCAAAAAAACTAATAAATTATTGGTTTCTTTATTATACTTTGACCTCTGTATTTATTTATTTTTTTTCCGCGATGGATTTGGATTATCCACCATGTAAAATTAATGGAAGAGCCATGGGCCGTCGGGGTTTCGCCAAATAAGCGCCCTGTAAATCTAGGGTCCATGTTGCCCTGGATGAGGAGATTTATTATTAATGATGAAAAGAGTCTTTGACTTCCACAGGCCCACAATCTCTAGGGGATCCAAAATATTTTTCTAATATATATTTATATATGTGGAAATTATGCCAACAACTTCCATTTCTTTGGAAATCCCAAAGTTATTTCCCGCTATTTTTTATTCTTTAAAGGCTACTTTTTATTCCTCAAGTACACAAATGCTATGTACACACAAAAAACGCAAACTCAAACACGAAACATAAACCTACAAACACCGTTATCATCGGCCACCACCAACACCAATTGTTGATCACCACCACTACCTTGTCCCTCATCTCCTCGTCCTTAAATCATCTCCCCATCCATGCACCAACCACCACTCCTCTCTATGTTCATGACCACCACTATCAAGACAAAAATCAAAACCATAGATTCTCCACCAACCATGTTTATAATGTCCGACTTCCACAGGCCCACAATCTCTAGGGGATCCAAAATATTTTTCTAATATATATTTATATATGTGGAAATTATGCCAACTACTTTCATTTCTTTTGAAATCCCAAAGTTATTTCCTGCTATTTTTTATTCTTTAAAGGCTACTTTTTATTCCTCAAGTACACAAATGCTATGTACACACACAAAACGAAAACTCAAACGCGAAATGTAAACCTACAAACACCGCTACCATCGGCCACCACCAGCACCAATTGTTGATCACCACCACTACCTTGGCCCTCATCTCCTCGTCCTTAAATCATCTCCCCAACTATGCACCAACCACCACTCCTCTCTATGTTCATGACCACCACTACCAAGACAACAATTAAAACCATAGATTCTCCACCAACCATGTTTATAATGTTGAGATTTGAAAACAGATATATTTCATAGCGAATGACATGAAATATATCTGCTATTTCTATTTTTTTGGATTTTTCTTTTTTACTAATGGTGACGCATCGTGTTATAAGTTTTATTTTAAAATAACTAAACAGGAAAAGGAAAAACAGTATTTTAGAAAAAAAAATGTTTAAAAGTAAGAAATTAGACAACTTAAGGTTATTGATGAATGAATTCCTTTATATATTTACTTTTATATAAGACAAGTTAGTGGTAGTGTGTTCACAATGTAATTGAAAGGTCACACGCTGTATCCTTAATATTAATCTTATTGTAGCTATTTTCAAACTCTAACCACAAGCAACTTAAACCTTGTTTGAGGTTACTTTTAGGTATCAAATTCTATGGTCAAAGAATTATAATCCTGAATAATTATCTTTGGATTCTTTAATATAAATGAATTCATTTTAGATTTGAAGCTTGAACAAAGTTGTTTGCCCGAAAATTAGATTGATATTTTTTTTATTTAACCTTTTGATTTAAAATAAATTAATATAAAATATGTTGTAAGTTTAAAGAAAGGCGGGGGGGGGGGGGGGGGGGGGGGTTTCCATCCATGATTTATAAGGCTTGTGTAGAATTATAAACTTTATAAAATATTTTCTCTAAATTTCATATTAAAAAAAAAACACTATATAAATATTTGATAATTATATAAATAGATTTTATATTATTTTGTTTTCATTTTATTGTTAATTTTGAGTTTATAGATTTCTTTATGAATGAGAATGCGCACTAAGATTGGAGGGGTTCAACATTTCGAGTTCGATTATGAAAAATATTAGGTCCAACATCGTTTTGTTATGTTTATTTATTAAAATTAGTTTGGGCTTTATTTTGAGTTTTTAATAAATAAAAAATTTCGTTCCATTAGTTTACGACTTTTGAACATATTGTACAAGTCAAAAACACATTTATTACCGAAAATACCCTTCGATTCTTCTATTTATTAAGGACCACAACTGAATTCTTAAGCATGTACTTAGAATTGATAAAGTAACACGACTGTGAGCAAGAGTGCATTTGTACAAAATAACAAGGTTTGGTGAGGGAATACATAAAAAACATCAGAATTTTCCCTAGCTCTGGTACAGATCGAATTTTGAGATTTTCTTTTAAAATCCTTTGATAAATTGAGAAATTTATGTAAGTGGATATTGTTGTATTTTATTGCAATGTTTATTTAATAATTATAACAGTTTAACATTTCATACTTTCAGTAAATTCATTAAGGCTAGATATATTCATACCACATTTTTAATAATTGGATGGCACTTAAACTACATGAAAGGTCCATAAACCTTTACATATTATCCTCAAATTTTTCGTACTTCTTATTTTCAAATTAACAGTTGTTTTTATGATGAATTTTGTCTAAAATTTTGTTAAGATATATTAAAAATACTTGGGAAAAATTACACACATCCATGTTTTTAAAATGCACAATTCAAAAACCAGCTATCAAATTTATTTGTTCAAATATCAGGTATTACCCCCCAACCGCCCCACCCCACATTCACTACCCAAACTCTAATTAATTCACCCCCAACCGCCCCACATGTGACATTCACTTCATCTTTGTCACTTCATTTTTTCTTCTTCGCGGCGACGACGACTCAACCATTTTTTTGCTTCTTCTTTGATTCACAATGCTTATCTTTGCTCACAATGGCGAAGGCGAGGGGTGTGAGCACTTCTTCTTCTCTACTCAAGACGGCAACGACGAGGGGGTTTGCAATCTATTGACGTTAAACATTGATGCCGCCGCTCTTACTATGAATGTTGATCTGTGACAGAACCATAACCAATTGCGATCTGCAACAGCGGTTGATGTGTTTTGGTCAATGAAGGAGTGGTGGTTGAGGTTGTTTTACCAATGGCAGCGATGATGATGATGGTAGTGGTGGTGCTTGTGTGGCAGTGGTGATTTGGGTGGTGTTGGTGAGGTTAAGAGGTGGTGTATTGTTTGGTGGGTTTGGTGGTGGTTTCTTGCGGTGGTCATGTCAACGGTGGAGACGTTGGTTATGTTGGTGAGTTTGTGATTGGGCATTCTTGTTGTGTTTGGTAGTGGCAATTGTAGTGGTTTTCTGGCAACGATGGAGGTGGTTGTTGGCGGCTAGACATTCGCGGTTTTTTTTTTTTTTTTTTTTTTTTTTGGTTTTGGGGGCAATTGTTTGAATCTGGTGGTGGAGATTTTGTTGGTGGTGGCGACAATGACGAGTTGAGAGTGGTCGCGGTAGTGGCGGTGGTGACCTACTATTTGGTATATGTGACCAATAATTTGATTACTTGTAACTAACTATTTAACTGTGACCTTAAAATTCGATAACTTATGACTCAAATATAATTTGTAACCAACAAATTTGAAAATTTGTGATCGATAAATAAATTGTGACCATTGAAATAATCTGTGACCTATAAAATTTTTGATTTGTGATATTGAAATAATTTGTGACCTACAATTTTTTTGATTTATGACCTCGGAATAATTTGTGACCAATTAATTTGAAAATACGTGACCAGAAAAAAAAGTTGTGACCTATAATTATGTATATGTGAACATTACTTATATAATTGTGACCTTATTAAACTTAATTAATTAATATTATTAATTAGTTAATATTTGAGTTTTGCATTTTGAAACTTGTCACCTGAAAATTGAATTTGTGATACTTAACCCCTAGCTTTTGAAATTTTTCCAAATACTTATTTGTCTCGTGTATTTTTAAATAAGATTATACATTTTATCTAGCGTTTTATAGCATGCTAATAGTATTTTTGAACAAAAATCGTGATTAAACAAAATTTACTAATTAATGAAAAATAAAAATAAGAATATGATGAAACAGATATATATGACAATGAATAAAAATTGAGAACATTTAATTTAATTAAAATACTATACTTATAGGTTATGACCACTCCCAGGTTTCACTTGTGAATAGAACAAGATTCACCTAAGATGATAGGTTCACACCTCAAAAGTTGATCATTGGCATTTAGAGCCATGATTCCTCACATGCCTCTGTCAGAACGCACACAAGGGGTGTGGGGGGGGGGGGGGGAATACGTGGAAATGACCCAAATAGAAAGGTCATTTTTTCAAAATAGCCTTTGGCTAATTTTGATACCCAAAATACCCCTTTATAATATTACATAATAAGTTGATGAAATATAGAAATATTTCAATTTAGTCCTTCAAAAATCAAATACTTCATGAAAATTACCAATTTATTTGATTTATGTTTGCTCTAAGTAGCACCCCTATATATGTTATTTGGTTTATTAGATTTATTTGATTTACATTCGCTCTAAGTAGCATCCCCATTTATTGGTATCAGAGCCATAGAGATCATGGAAATTAAATTAAGAAAAATAGATAATTATTGGTGTTTAGAAGAAGAAAAAGATAGTTATATATTTTTAAAACCTATTCATAATAAATTAAAAATAATAACTTTGACAATAATTAAAGAACTTCCTAAAGAAATAAAGGAACAAATATTAGAAAAATTAATAATAGAAAGAATAAAAGATATTTATACATACGAAAAAATTATTAATATATATGAAGATGAAGAAAATAATTTATATTATAAAGAAAAATATGAGTATAATTGATAATACACATGAAAAATTAAATAAATTACTTTTAAAAATGGATAAAATACAAGAAGAAATAAATATAATGTTAATACCAGAAGGAATGAAAATACCAAATAATAGACAATTAACAAAACTAAAATGTGAAAGATTAAGACTGGAGAGCAAATATTTTACTATAGTTAAAGAAGAATTAGTAGATTCAAAAATAGTCAGAAGATTTAGAAAAAT
This sequence comes from Olea europaea var. sylvestris, assembly GCF_002742605.1. NCBI lineage: Eukaryota > Viridiplantae > Streptophyta > Magnoliopsida > Lamiales > Oleaceae > Olea > Olea europaea. The sequence continues at coordinate 103,686 of NW_019250194.1, forward strand.
AATAGATAAGAAAGAAGATAAAAGATGCAAATTAACTTATGAGTTAGAAATAAGAAAAAAATTAAGATGTCAATAAGTGAATATATGGAAGAATTGAAATCATTAATAAAAATGTTAATAAATGATGTACAAGATTTGAGAAATGAAGTAAAAGAAACAAGAAATGATATAAATATATTAAAAATTGAAATTAGAGAATTAAAAGAAAATAATAAGAATAAGGATAAGAAAATAAATAAAAAACTTATAAAAAAAGAGATGACTCGAATAGGAAAGAAACATATAGAAAAAGAAAATATAGCAATAGAAACAGGAAGCATGGATGATGAATTTAGAAAAAATATATTACCAAAAATATTAGAAGAAGAAAAAGAATTTAGAGAAAAATCATTAGGAAAATTAAAAAGAGAAGAAAAAGAAGATAAAAATGAATGAAAAGTTATATTTATTAATAGAAGATTTTGACCAATTAAGCTTAACTGATATAAGTGAATATCAAGTTTTAATGAATACTGGAGGACCTAATCCAGCAGTATTCATTAAAACTAGAATTACATGACACAGATGAAAACTATGCACCTATATATAATAAAACATATAAACAATTCTATGATAAAGTAACAGATAGACAACCACCTAAAGGAAATAAATATAAAGATAGGTTTGAATTAAATGATAATTATGATAAACCGATTAATCATAAAGGAACAAAACGAGATTTAAATTGTTAAATAGATACTAAAAAAGCCTTATTAACTTGGGCAGATTCAATGATATTATTCTTTTTATATAATAAAGATGACATATGAGAAAGTATTGAAAGAAGAATAGATTTCTTAATAGCATCATTTGAAGGAGATGTTAGAAATTGATGGGAATGAATAAGCAATGATGCAAAAAATTAATAAAAATAAATGTACAAACAGATAATAAAATTAGATAGACAAGGTATAAAAAAATTAGTGGAATATATTTTTGATGAATTTTTAGGAGAAAATTGGATAAGAAATGCTGAAAAAGAAGAAATAAGAGAAAAAGATAGTGCTAGAATTAAATTAATAAATTTAACAATATGTGATATATGTAAAATTAAAGAATATACTTGTGAATTTAGAAACTATTATTATATTCAATTTTATAGTAATGAAAATCAAGAAGTATACCAAGATATGTACTATAATAAATTACCAGGTTCTTGGGGAATATATTTTAAAATAGAATTTGAAAAATATGTTAGAGATAATATTGGAATACCTAGAATTTTAGTTCAAGAATAAAATTTTTATTTGAAAGACTTGCATATATATGTCAACAAAGACAATTAATGAAAAAATTAGGAAAATTAACTAGAATATGTTGTGAAGATATTAAAACCCCTATACAATAGAAATGTAATCCTGAAAGAAGAGTTAATAAAAGAAAGTTTAAAAATAAAAAGTTTAAAAAATTTAGAAATTTTAATAAAAAATATATAAAATCTAGAAGAATGTATTATAAAAGAAAAAATAACCAATATAATCAACAGAAAAATAAGAATTATAAGAAAAGTAAAAGTCAATGTAAATGTTGAAATTGTGGAGAAATAGGTCATATAAGCCCTGATTGTGATAAAAAGAAAGTAAAAATATTACAAAAAGAGTATTTAAAAATAAAAGATGAATTAAGTGAAATATCAGATATTGAAGAATACTATGATTAAGAAGTATATATAAGTGAAACAGAAGAAAATGAATCAGATCTGAATAAAGAGATTGAAGAAATAGAAAGCAATAATATAAATATACAAGAATATGAAGGAATAGAAGGATATGGATTAAAAATACTTTGGATAATAACAAATTTAGAAAATTATAAAAATTGTATTTAGATTTAAAAATAGGAATATGGAAAGTCTTTGATAGAATTTGGAAAAGATAAAGAATAGCAATAAATGAATATCATAAAATAGAAAAAACCATAGATATAAGAACAACTTATGAACAATATAAATTAAATCTTTTAACAAAAAATACAGTTGATAAACTATTAACAAAAATTAATAAAAAACAAAGTAAGAAAATCCAATATGTTTCTTTAGCAGGAATACAAATAATGTTTAAATCACTATTTAGAGAATGGATAGATTCACCCTTAACCATAACTCTACATGATGAAAGAATAATAAACTTAAAATATAGTCATTTAGGAACAATAGAAGGAAATTTAGCATATCAAAATTATGTTTACATGTTATCCAAAATATTGTGTATCATTGAAAGATAGAAATTTTAATGAAGTTTAGGACTACATTTTAAGCTTCATAGAGATGATATTATGCAACCAGGTAATCAAATTATGACTATAGAATATAGAGCTTTATACATATTTACCAATTCTAATTATGAGAATATTTATTCCAATAAATCATATATTGAAGTTCATAAAGAATGTAAAGATATTAGTAAAATAATATAACCAAATAAACAAATAAATTTAATTCCAGAAGAATATGAATTTAGTATATCAAAAAATAAATCTGAAATAACAGAATTAAATGAAGGAGAATGTTCTAATAACATAACATTCAACGATGGAAAATTAATTAAAAGATAAAAAAATTTTAAAATATCTAATAAAAACTAGTTAGAAAAAATCAACAAAATAAAAGAGGTAAAACTATATAGGAATGCTGAAAACATGAAAATAGAAGGAGAATATTATAACGGAAGAGAAAATATAAATGGACCAAATATATTAATAGATACAGGAGCTAGTGAATGTCATATAACTTCGATTAGAAACAAAGGACTATTAACTTATAAAATTGAACCATATAAGTATGTAAATTTTGATGGACAAGTACATATAACAGATTTAGAAGTTAAAGTACCAATAAAAATAAGAGGAATAAATATTTTAGTATCATGTTACATAGATACAAGTATGAATATAAACTCTCATATACTTTTAGGAATGAGTTTTCTAAATGAATTAAAAGATTATAGTATAAAATGAGAAGGATTATATATTGTTCATAATGGACAAATTATATTATGTAAAAAGAATTAGATAAATAATTAGATAAGTTTTCCATTAACTGTGTATATACAAATTATTATTGTAGAAACAAATATAACAACTTGTATTTTAATAGATACATGAAGTGATATAACAATATTTAAAAGTTTTTTAATTAAATCATGGAATAATAATAGTAATATAAAAATAACTGATATTACAGGAGAAAGTACTCAAATAATTAATAGTACCGATAAAGTTAATATACTTCTTGGAAGCAAACAAGTAACAATAAATAAAATTTATAAATATGATAAATTAGAATGTGATATATTATTAGGAAATGATTTCATACAACAATTTTAATATTATAAACAAAATAATTATATGATAATGTTACAAACACCTTGTGGACACTTATTAAAAATTTCAAGAGAATTTAAACCTTATAGAGTTCAGTCAGATCAGCGCGGTGATAAATGGGAGAATAAATGGGAGAAAAAAATCAATTTTTAATAATGAAATAAAAAATAAAAGAATGTTATATAAAAATATTCTAAAAACAGGAATAAAAATGAATATAGAAAAAATCATTGAACAATTAGAAAAGGCTTATGGAGAAAATTCATTATTATTTTGGAAACCATATCACCCAAAAGCCAAAATATAATTAACAGAAAATGTTATAATAAGAGTAAGATCAATGATGTATACAATAGAAGATACACAAGAATTTAAAAATCGGATAAAATAATTATTAGAACAAAAACTTATTAGACTTAGTAATGGATCTCATAGTAGCCCAGCTTTTATGGTTATGAAACACTTTGAATAAGTTAGAGGAAAAGTTAGAATGGTTATAAATTATAAAGAATTAAACAAATATACTAAATTTGATGGTTACTTTCAACCAAATAAAGAAGTACTAATAAATCTTGCAAGAGGAAAACAATATTATTTTAAATTTGATTGTAAACCAAGATTTTGGCAAGTAAAAATAGAAGAAGATAGTATACAATATACTGCATTTAGCACACCTCAAGGAAAATATGAATAGTTAGTTATGCCATTTGGTTTGAAAAATGCACCACAAATATATCAAAAAAAGATGGATAATATATTTAAAACGTTTAATGAATTTCTAATAGTTTATATTGATGATATATTAATTTGTTCTAATAGTAAAGAAAAGCATAGAAATCATTTAATCCAATTTATTAATGAATGTAAAAAAGAAGGAATTGTACTATCTAAAAAAAAATCTATAATAATAATAAAAAAAAGATAGACTTTCTTGGATTATCAATAGATAAAAGAGGGATAAAATTACAAACCCATATATCCAAAAAGATAGAAAGTTTTCCAGATAAATTAGAATCTAAAGAACAAATTCAAAATTTTTTAGGATGTTTAAATTATACAGAAGGATTTATTGAAAAATTTTCTAAGAAAAGACATAAAATTCAAGTTTTACTTAGAAAAACAAATACTAAGGGATGGAATGAAGAACATACAGAAATAATTAAATCATTAAAAGAAGATTATAAAAATTTACCAAAATTAAGATTACCAGATGAAAAAGATAATTTGATTGTTAATATTGATGCTTCAGATAAATATTGGGCAGCAATATTAAAAACAGATTTAAATGAAATTTGTAGATATTCAAGTGGAACATTTAACCAAGCAGAAATAAATTATACTACTTATGAAAAAGAATTACTAGCGATTATTAGAGGAATAAAAAAGTTCTCATTATTTTTATTATCCAAGAAATTTATTGTTGAAACTGATAATTCTCAAGTTGCAGGATTAATTAGGAATAAGTTACCTTCAGAATCACAATACAGAAGGCTTCATAGATGGCAAGCTTATTTAGCATTTTATAATTTTGATATAGTCCATATTAAAGGAGTTAATAATTTTCTTGCAGATTTTCTCAGCAGAAATACAGAATTTGCTGATGGATAAAGCTAAGGCTATGGAACTATACCAATCCATTCTACACATACAAGAAATGACAAATTTTCTTAAAGAAGAATCTGAAAATATAAGTTCTGGAGCAACCCAGATCTCAGAAATGTTCAACTCAAATATGAAAATATTGTTGAATATCACTACTGAGCATCATAAATATGTCATAGAACTCAAAAATCAGGTTGATGCTATTGCAGCACAACTAAAAAATATACTGTTTGAAACAGATATACCAAAGAGCTCAGAAATGAGTTTTCCAAATCA
>NW_019250195.1:0-1314 GCF_002742605.1 Olea europaea var. sylvestris
ATGTCACACTCCACATCCCTGGTACAAACCACCATGTACCTCTAGGCATCTATACTCCACCTCACCAAAAGACACACAACGCACTGCTAATGCATCCTAACCTACTATGCATGCAAGCAATTACACCAAGTAATCCTAATATCTCAAATTCATGCAAATGCACATATCAAATACATTGAAATGTAGCAAATAATCATGCAACAAAATTTAGACAATCACACATGTGCAGAAAGGATCACACACAGATACATATGCAGTGACTAGGTTTACACTTAATAAACCTCACTGGAGTCATAACTCGACCCCTCAACCAAATTCGCCTCACCTCTCATCTTTCCTTTCAGCTTATCTTTCTTCTTGGGACAGTCCCTAATAAAGTGTCTAGACTTACCACAACTATAACACCTTTTACCACTAGACTTGTCTCGTCCCTTGCCCTTCTTCTTACTACCCTCATCACTCGAGTCACTACTCGAATCACTACCGTCTTGAGTTCTACCCAAATTCATCTGCTTAAACTTCATTCTACTCCTCATCATATGTAACTCGCCACTCCTGTTATCCTCTTTTTCAGCCTTAATCTCCATCTCCTTACTCCTAAGTGAGTCTATGACAATCTCGGGTGTTAAGGTCTCCCTACCATACTTAATTGCATTCTTAACTTCCCTATATGAATCAGGCATGGAATTAAGCAGGATAATAGTCTTATACGTTTCAGATACCTCTTCATCACAGTTAACAATGTCTCGAACTAATTTGTTAAAAACATCCAGATTATCATCAAGATCCTTTGAAGGAACCATTTTAAAGCTGAAAAATCGTTCAAGCAAGTACAATTTATTAGGAGTTGACTTAAACAAATATAAGTCCTCCAACTTTTCCCAAAGTTGTTTTGTAGAAACTAGTTTTCCTACTTTTCTCAAAACAGTATCAGACACGTGTAAAATAATTGAAGTGTATGCAAGTTCATCATACTCTTCTTTTTGTATTTCTGTTAAATTTTCAGGAAATTTGCCATCTATGACTTTTGAAACTTTTTGTTGGACCAAAATACCCTTCATCTTTTGTTGCCAAATTGAAAAATCCCTTTTCCCATTAAAAATTCCAACTTCAAAGCGTGAAGACATTTTTAAAAAACTAGAACAACCAAAAAGCACAGATATGTCACACAAAGTTATCCTACGGCCACAATATACACTGTTCTAAATTCCCAGGGTTTCATAAGATTCATGATCTTAGATCAAGGAAATGTTCGAACGGGTCAAGTCCAGGTGTTCTAACAGGAAAATCAATGCAACACGAAGGTATGTAAAC
>NW_019250196.1:0-1314 GCF_002742605.1 Olea europaea var. sylvestris
TAATGTTATTTGTACAAAATTGTATACAAATTACATATTAATGACGTGGAAGAGAGACAAAGAGGAAAAAAGAGATAAGAAAATAAAATAAAGGGTTAATCTTATTCACATCATCAATCTGTTCATAGCATTGCTCTAGAACAATTGTTTAATTGTTACTAGGGTATATTTGATTGGAAGCATTTAAATTGTATGGAAAGAAAATAAGTTATAAATAATTCAATTGTTTTGAACTTATTTGCATGCAAATTATTAATTAGATGTATTCGATTAATTTAATTTTCAATCTAAAAAATATTATACTTGTCAATTTTTTTATGGGTGGGTAAGTGAGAGAGAGTTCGTGAATTGCCTGAAAAATTAAACTTATCCCCTTTTGAAAAAAATATGTTCACGTGACCAACTTTTAAAAAATAATTTTTATAGAAGAAATGTCAATCAAACACACTCAAAATAGAAATTTGAGTCGAAAAAAGAAAACCAAAATTTAAAATGGTTCAATTGCTTTAGTCCAAATATAAGACAATGAAAAATATATATATAAATAATAAAAACACAAAAGAAATTTCACAATACAAGTAATGCCCAAGCAAAAAGGCAGATACAATAACCTTTCCCTGTATAAGATACTTTTCTTAGTGCAGTCTGTTCTACATTTTCTCATTCAAATCCCCCCTTTTCTTCCTCGGATCTAAATCTCGATCTGTTCATCAATGGCGTTGGAGTGGGTGGTGCTAGGCTACGCTGCTGGAGCAGAGGCCGTAATGCTCCTCCTCCTTACTCTCCCGGGCCTTGACCCGCTCCGCAAGGGCCTAATCAGCGTGACCCGTAGCCTGCTCAAGCCTTTCCTGTCCATCGTGCCCTTTTGCCTCTTCCTGTTGATGGATATATACTGGAAATATGAAACCCGACCCAGCTGTGAAACCGAATCCTGTTCTCCGTCCGAACACCTCCGACATCAAAAATCGATTATGAAGTCTCAGCGAAACGCACTTTTGATCGCCTCTGCTCTTGTTTTCTATTGGCTGCTTTATTCCGTTACCGGCCTTGTTGTGAAGGTCGATCAGTTGAACAAGCGTATCGAGAAGTTGAAGGCACAAGATTAATTAATCTGAACTGGAACTTTTCGGATCTCAGATAAGGGCATTTGATCAAAAAACCTTTTCGTTGTTAGTATCTGTTATTAATATTTTGATGATGAACTGGGTCGTTGGATGTGTAATTGCTGCTTTTGACCATTGTTAGGACGCCTTTTACTTTTCCTTAATCGACTGAATTATAGGTTTGGTACTCGGATAATTGAGTATTTTTTTT
>NW_019250197.1:0-1314 GCF_002742605.1 Olea europaea var. sylvestris
ATCTGAAATTAATCTTTGTGATTGATAGTTGATGTTCTTAGTGGTAATCCCTGATTGCTTAGTGCGAGATATAGAAAAATCAAATGAGTGAGGATTTTTCAACAAAAAGAGGTGAGAGAAAAATCGAAGAAATCAAACATTTCTACGTACATTTGTAAACTGATTCTTGGTTGATAGTAGTGGATCTTTGAGCTAAATCCCTTAGTGGATGCTCAACGGGTGACTAAGTCTTACGACCGAACATCCGGGCCCTTTCGAGGGCAAAAACATATCCTGTGTTCTTGTTCTTTAGATTCTGTAATTTCTTTTTAAATGTTCTTTACTCAAAATTAGATCAAACCATAAGGTTTCGAAAATAACATTTTTCTAGGTTGATATAGAGTGTGCAAGGTTGCAGCAGAAATTTTCTTTGCCTCCACTATAAGTCCAGGACTTTCCACGAACTAACATAGTCGCTCATCCCGATGTGTCATATTCAAGTGTCTTCCAAGAGAATAAAAATCAACCTGATATTTTGGTAGAAATTCTATCTGTTGCTCAAGTTTCTAAAGTTTACCAGAATTAAGACACAACATGGGATGGAATTTATGCTTCTGATGATGAGTTTTTCTTTCCGTCCCAATCTAATCAAGTCCTAGATACATATTTCTTCAAATATAAAGACAACTTAAGAGAAGAACCAGATGGTAGGTCCATTGAAATTGGAGAAAATGATGAAGTAATCGAATCTTGGGGAATGGTTGAGAACTTGAAATGGCTAGGAATGTCAAATATAGAACTTGAAAAGGTAATTAACCTACCACATGCTGCTAAATTTTTGTTCAAGTAGAACTCTTTATACTTCACAGATGAACTTTTCTGAGGAATACAAGACGGTTCAAATAGAACATATTTCCAATTTTTATTGTGAAGACCATGATTTTCAAGGTTAGCCACTTCAATATCTTCCACCTTTATATAAATTGTATGATGATAATTGTCTCGATTTGGTTCGATTGTAGCTTATTTTATGAATTCAAAGGAATATTGCAGGAGAAATCGGTAACCCCAACTTCAACACATGGAATGATACAGAGTCTAACAATATCTCAGTTTGACTTGTAAATGACAGCGCAAGTGAAAACTTCTTAGTTGACTGAGAAATTGATCACTTCTTGATTATCAACCATGGATTGCTAGTTTCAGCGCGACAGGCCCCCGAGATATTTTATCACCAAGTGATTCCTTCAACGACAATTAGAGTCCATCTAAACCCTGAGACAATTCATGAATTTTCAGTAGCAATATCCAATTCAAGAACAATACTTAAGAATA
>NW_019250198.1:0-1314 GCF_002742605.1 Olea europaea var. sylvestris
TTGGATAGGATGTGCACCAACAATCAGGCTGAATATGAAGCCTTAATCGTGGGTCTAGAACTAATGATAGATATGGGGGTAAAGAACATAATCATTAGAGGCGATTCTCAATTGGTAATTCACCAATTGATTGGTGATTTTAAATGCCAAAATGATTCCATCATGAGTCAATATGAAATCGCCCAAGAATTGTTAGAAGAATTCGACCAAGTAGAACTTCAATGCGTTAATAGGATATATAATGACATGGCAAATGAGTTGGTCCAGATGGCCTCAGGGTACTCAAAGGTTTTTAATTGAAAGTCTACTTGTGAGTATGGAACCATATTGCCCGTGATCCAAAGAAGGGCGAGAAGGATTGAACTTCATTGCATACAAGATGGAGATGGAATGGATTGGAGAACAGAGATTCAAAGGTTCCTTAAAAACCCAATGAAGGAAATAGTAGAAAAATAAAGCTGCGATTGCTAAAGTATACACTAATAGATGAAGAGTTGTTTAAGAAGTCAGGACGATCGTGACTGAAGTGCACGAAGGGTTATGTGGAGCTCATCAAGCTGGCCAAAGGATGAGATGGTTAATTATTATGAGTGGATATTTTTTGCTAAAGATGGGAGAATTATGCATTCAGTATGCAAAGAGTTGTTTAGCATGCCAAAAGCATGGTCCAATACAAAGGGTGCCAGCACGAAAGATGACACATATTATTAAACCTTGGCCGTTCAAGGGTTGGGCGATAGACATGATAGGGAAGATTTATCCCCCATCGTCCAAGCAACATACTTTTGTTATAGTTGCAATTGATTATTTCACTAAGTGGGTAGAGGCTGTACCTTTAAAGGAGATCACCCAAAATAATGTCATAGAATTTATCTGTGATCACATCATTTATAGATTTGAAATTTCACAAACTTTGATGGTAGATCACGGAACATCTTTGAATGGGATCAAGTGAATAAATTCTTGAGCGAGTTTGAGATTAAATTAGTAAACTCCACACCATATTACGCTCAATCCAATGGACAAGCGGAATCTTCTAATAAGATTTTAAAAAATATTATAAGGAAAATGATAGATGAAAATGCCAGAAATTGACACGAATGTCTAAACAAGGCCTTATGGGCTTATAGGACGTCGCCTCAGTCAAGTACAAAAATTACTCATTTCCAACTTACTTATGGACAAGAGGCCGTTTTGCCTATGGAAATCAACATGCAATCGATCAGAGTGAGTTTGCAACATAAGTTAAGTGGTGATGAGTATATCGAATCACTAGTTCAAAACTTATTGGAGTTGGACGAATTAAAGTTAGAC
>NW_019250199.1:0-1314 GCF_002742605.1 Olea europaea var. sylvestris
CCTATACCATTTTCAATTATCTCAGATTTTGGAGAAATTTCAGAGGTGATGGTGAGTTCCGGTGAATCTTCTGTGATCCCCTTCTCATGCCTCTCTCGTTCTAGTCCTTCCTCTTCTTTTATCATCAAATCTAGCTTCTTCGTCATCGTAGACATTACCTTCTGAATTTCAAATTTTATTGTTTTCAGGTCTTCTTTAAAAACCTCTAATTGACCAGTAAGCAGCTTAAACGGGGACCTCATGTTTGTTCCCCTTTCCGGCCTCTTAACAGTGATCGTAGTGGAATTGGGGATGGCCGTATGGGCTTGGAGATGGCATGTTGTCTGGGGTGAGAATTTGGGAGATTTATTTGTGTAATTTGGGCTGCATAAGAAAGGGTTATAATTGTAACTTAGGAGTGTGTTAGGCAGAATAGGTTTTCTAGGTTTTGGGCCTGAAGTGTTGGAGAAAACATTTGGGTTGCTGTTATGATTTTTAATGGCATATGGGCCAGAATTAGGTTGGGCCTTTCTTAGATACTCTCTTTAGTCCACACACCTTTAGGATAACATCATATTTTGGCCCAAAACTTGAGGCAACAACTTGATCTCAACCTTATGGTCCTTATCCCCCGATTTCAGCCCATAGTCCAACTTTTTCTCCGGTACGTTCTTTGGGATTGCCGGAGATGATGACAGTAAGATTGCAATTGGTCTTCAATTTTTTATGACAGTGGGTTCATTATGTCGACTTCAGCTATCTCTACTATCCCAGATTTCATCAGAATTGGATGGAAAATCAGATGCGTAGGTAATTCCCGGCGATGAGGCGGCCCATCCCTTCTCCTCCCTTTCCGACTCCAGCACAGATTCCTTCTCCATTTTCACCGCACCAGTCTTAACTTGCAACCAAGCTACCAATATCTCTGAAATCGGCATTTCGAACCCATGATCGCATGTCTATGTCCTTCTGAGTTTTTCTCTGCGGTTCCAATTGTTTGCATTTCTCCAAATTTCATCAGATTGCAGTGGAGTTTCGGAGGTAAGAATTGGTTGGGGGAAGTGGCTTTCACCCCTTTTTCTTCTTAATCCCTTTGCTCCGCCATCGATGATTTATTCACCTCAACAAATTTTTTTCACCGCCGGCTTTTGCTTATTGAACATACCCCTCTGTCCTCTTCCGAGTCTCATGGGCTTGGAACTATTTATCAGAATTCATCGGTGACAATTCTATTGCCACGATATCTCCTTTTCTCTTACTCGACTATTTACATACCGAAATTTCCTCAACCCTAGAGACCTCTTTCCTACAAAATTTAACCAACACCAACACCAA
>NW_019250200.1:0-1314 GCF_002742605.1 Olea europaea var. sylvestris
GTTCAAATGCTCACCACTATGGTTTACTATGAAACGATGATTTTCACCGATCAAGCCATCACGTGTATAATGATGGCTTCTCCAACATAATAATATATGTCCATCAAATCATCACATATGGCTTAACCTACTTCAATGCAGTATTCTAAATTTACAGCAACCTTCTTTGGCACAATAGTATGTACTAATGCAATTCAATTCGACTTAATAACATTCCTCTTCAAAAGAAAACATAGCGTTAATGAGCAACAATGTCCCATGGAGAAAAAACAAGTTATCAAGGATTTTTTGAAAGTCTATAGCGGAGATATAAATGAGCCCAATTTGATGCACAATAAGATTTTTAGAAAACGATGCACCACAACAATAAAGCATGCAATGTAATTAGAGAGCACGAAAGTAATGAGAGTATGGTATCCAAAGCATTACTGAAAGAAGAATGAAATATATCAAAATAAGGAGGTATAAAAATTCTACTTTTTAATGAAAAGTACAACAAATATAAGATTGTGTAATGTGGTAGAGATGAATGGTTGTCAGAAACTTTGGCGGCACCCATGATGCTGTGATATAGATGCCATTTACATAGGCAATGATAACAATTACGTGTTCGGTGAACGATAAAAAGATCGATGTTTTGCCACTTAAAGAACAATTTGCAAATATCAGTCTAAGATCGATAGTTTACTCAACAGATGACACGGCTAAAATAGATGTTCAAAATGTCAAAAATTTTACCCGTGACTGCAATAAAGGTAGAAAAGCATATGCAAGTTGAAAATTAGATGCTTGTAGAAACTTATATTTATAGTCCCATTTTTAAAAAGTGAAAATTTATTAGGACATTTTTAAGATATGAGAGATCATAAAACCTAGAAATATAGTAGCAAGGGAACAAGAAATCAATCTACCTTCCTATCAGATGCCACACCGACATCACATTTTGTACAATAAATGAAAGAAGAAAATCCTTGAGTTATGAACTTCTAAGGGTTTCTAAGGGAGTCTCACAATTCATTAGGATCTCAACCATTATGGTCCCAACCCATACTTCTCCCTAACCGCCCTACTCATAGGTAAGATTGTTCCAAAACAATTTCCTTTTTTCTTTTTCTTTTTCCAAATTCTTAAGATTTTTTAGCTCCTAAACCATCGCTACTACTACTTCATGTTATCAGATCCCAAGCTATCAAATAATGACAAGCACACTGTGTTGAATTTGGTAAACAAGTATCGCAAAAGAGTGAGTGAAATAACGAAAAATGAGCTATATGTAGGTTTTAAATCCTATTTTTAGAAATTAAAAAACAAAAA
>NW_019250201.1:0-1314 GCF_002742605.1 Olea europaea var. sylvestris
AACTTAGGGTTTGATCATTTTCGACGAATTGATAGTCTAATTCGATTGGAATGGGGCCAATGAAAAGTGGTTTTTGATTTCATTATAACTTCAGGTTTGATCGTTTTCGACTAATTGCAAGTCTATTTCGATTGGAATCGAGCCAATGAAAAGTGGCTTTTTATTTCATGATAACCTCGGGTTTGTTTATTTTTTGGCGAATTGCTAGTCTAATTCGATTGAAATGGAGCAAGTGAAAAGTGGTTTTTGATTTCATGATAACTCCGGGTTTGATCATTTTTAGCTAATTGCTAGTCTAATTCAATTGGATTCGAGCCAATGAAAAGTAGATTTTGATTTCATGATAACTTTGGGTTTGTTCGTTTTTGGGAAATTGCTTGTCTAATTCAATTGGAATGGTGCCCATGAAAAGTGGTTTTTGATTTCATGATAACTTCCGATTGTTTCGTTTTTGGCGAATTGCTAGTCTAATTCGATTGGAATCGAGCCCTGAAAAGTGGTTTTTGATTTCATGATAACTTCCGATTGTTTCATTTTTGGCGAATCGCTAGTCTAATTTGATTGGAATGGAGCCAATGAAAAGTGGTTTTTTATTTGATGATAACTTCGGGTTTGTTCATTTTTGGCGAAATGCTCGTCTAATTCGATTGGAATCGAGACAATTGAAAGTAGTTTTTGATTTCATGATAACTTCGGGTTTGCTCGCTTTTGGCGAATTGCTAGTCTAATTCAATTGGAATCGAGCAAATGAAAAGTCGTTTTTGATTTAATTATAACTTCGGGTTTGATCATTGTCGGCGAATTGCTAGTCTAATTTGATTGGAATGGAGCTAATGAAAAGTGGATTTTGATTTTAGGATAACTTCGGGTTTGATCGTTTTCGGCTAATTGCAAGTCCAATTCGATTGGAATCTAGACAATGAAAAGTGGTTTTTGATTTTGTGATTACTTCGGGTTTGATTGTTTTTGACAAATTGCTTGTCTAATTCGATTGGAATTGAGCCAATGAAAAGTGGTTTTTGATTTCCTGATAACTTCGGGTTTGTTCATTTTTTGGCGAAATCTTAGTCTAATTCGATTGGAATCGAGCCAATGGAAAGTAGTTTTCGATTTAATGATAACTTCGGGTTTGTTCGTTTTTTGCGAATTGCTAGTCTAATTCAATTGGAATCGAGCCATTGAAAAGTAGTTTTTGAATTAATGCTAACTTCGGGTTTGATCATTTTCAGCAAATTGCTAGTCTAATTTGATTGGAATGGAGCCAATGAAAAGTGGTTTTTGATTTCATGATAACTTCGGGTTTGATCATTTTCG
>NW_019250202.1:0-1314 GCF_002742605.1 Olea europaea var. sylvestris
GAGCTCGATCTGGCTGAAACTTCAACAATGCTCATTTGTAAGCTGCATGTACCTGAAATTTCATGAGTGATCAAGTTCCACTCAGTGGTAATCAATGGCCAGTTAAAAGTGTTAAGACCCACAAAAGCAGGAAAGCTAGGAGACCTAAATTGTAGCATTATTTGCCTAATGAATTGTGAAATTAAAATAGAAAAGAAGTTAAGCTTACCTTAGTTGTGATTACAGTGAATCCACTTCGATATACCTAACTGACCATGATATTGTACTTCCTAATGCATTTTCAAGAAGAAAAAGCTCACGTGTAAGACGATATATATAAGCTGACATTATCAATCACTTCATTAACCCAAACTCTCCAACATTCATTCCCAAGTGGTATATGATGTATTAAAACCGTTGGATTTGTTGATGTGATTTCACCTTTTGCAACAACATCAGTTTTCCCAAAACAAGATAACAATTTGCATTTCCTATTTTGAAGGTTATTTGAACCATTCAAGCTTCTGTCTCTAGGCTGCAAAATTTATATCCAATCGTACAATTTATTATTTTGAATATAGAAATTATATGTAAATTTAGAATAACATTGCTTCTTGCATTGAATGAGCAAAAGAGAAATTAGTCGTGAACAAAATAAGATATTAAACTAATGGGATGAGTAGCAGAGGATAGGCTGGACTATCAGGATTAATGGAGTCCCCATTACAATAGATAGATGATAAGCTGGACTATCAGTATTAAGACCATTCACTTGTGCAGTATCTCACTTTGATAGAATAATTTAGGAGCTTTGAGGCGACAACGGAATTTTTTTCTGGTGAGACTTTCTGAGTGCCACAAAATAGAAGAATCAGAAACAATTGAAGAAGAGACAGCAACATTAACAGAACTGTACATAACATTGACGTTAAAACATCGTTATTGGTGTTTCTGAGGAATTGAAGGGATAACATCATTTACTGTCAGGCAGACTAGCATCAAAATCATGCACCTTTCTCTACCATTTAGAGACTTCGCAACTTACCCAGACTAGAAATGACGTATCATTGTTCACAAAAAGAACATGAATAGAAGATCTTTCTTTCGAAACAAGAAAGAAATATAGATAGGGAGGGAGTAAACAACGAAAAATGAACATAAAACTGTGGTCTATTAAGTAATGCAGCCATATATACAGTATATTGTAGACAACTAAGCCTATGTTTTGCTCATATTTATAAACTGTTTATAGACACTTATCCACACATTTTGAGAGACCCACAAGTACTACCAATTTATCTACTCCTAATTCCTATCCATTTATAATTTGAACCA
>NW_019250203.1:0-1314 GCF_002742605.1 Olea europaea var. sylvestris
TTTTGGTGGTGGTTTTGGAGTTGTCTCAACCTTGGTGGTGTCGATGAAATTGGTAAACTGAGCCCGATTTTGAACTTAGAGTTTGCTGGAAATCATCCCTACAGAATGTCTAGGCATGAAATCTAGTTCCCTGACACATTATTAAAAATCATCAGGATCATGTGTTTTGAATTGCTATTGGAGCATTATTATTTTCACATAATAGAGCAACATGGTCGAATATGCATGAAATTTTACTAATACTTTAGGCATCATGTTAACTTCGAACTTACATATCTGAGAACAAAGCATGGGAGTCTATAATATATCGATGACATTTACGAATTTAAACTACATGGAATGAGTGATTTAACCTCTTTCTTTATTTGTTGCACTGGCTCTATCATAGGAGCCAATTTCAATGCCGCTGGTGCATTTCATACTGAAGAACAAGTTCAACCAGTCAATACTACAATGATGGAAAAGTATAAGATAAGTTATAATAGAATAATAAAAGAATTAATTATTAATCATAGGGTTACATATGTAAACAAAAAATGAGATGTGATGAGTAGAAATAAAAAGTAAAACCTGTATTATAAGTATGATGAATGCAGCAGGAAGAAATTACTGAAGATAGTTTTTCAAATTTTGGAAAATTAAATTTTCATTTTACATTTGTATAGCATCAAGATTTATAGGTGAGTGTAGTGTGTGAAAGAAATGCAAAAGTAATCTATGGAATTATGAGATATGCATAGAAAATAGAGGTTCTACGAGAGACCCGAAACATAGAACGATCACATTATTAACATAATATGATTTCCCGAAGCACAAAACATACAATTAATCTTAAATAAGCGATGAATAAAAAATAAATGAACAACCATTTATTATTTGAAGAAAGGGTCCAAAGATCATAAATGGATCTATATTCTTGTTCTTCTTAACCAATGCTCAATTCACAAGAGAAATTCTACATAAGTGAAGAAAATAAAATAACAAGGTATAAAAGAACAAAGTAAGTAGTATATATAGGATTACACATGCTAAGATGAAGTGGAATACCATTTTATGTCAAACTGTTGAAGAAATCTCCATGCATGCTCCACTGTGATTTATCAGATGCTTAACAAAAACTATAGTACATAAAAATCTCATTGAATATTTATTGAAGTAAATTCTGGTCATATAGTCAACATATTCGTTTGTAAATGCAAGAATGGATCAATTTTCCATGGCATGTAAATACATTTTCATAATATTCAATTTAATGTTATGAAAAAAGACTAAGATATGTCAAAAGAATACTTGTAAAAAAATGTGTAGTTTTAC
>NW_019250204.1:0-1314 GCF_002742605.1 Olea europaea var. sylvestris
ATTCGAATTTTTCGTATCTTTCATGACAGCGAGCATATCTCAGTAGCGCTTCTGCGCTAAGTGCAACCGTATAAGTATAAAGGTGTGCGATACTGAAGCCGTCCCGTCGCAGTGAGCTCCTCCACACAATTGGCCCCGACATTGCTTGTTGGATTGATAATGTTGTTGATCTTCGTTGCCACTTCCTCGACTGTGCTAGTTGCCCCGTCCACTGAAAACAAGAGGTCACGAGCTAAATTTTTTTTATGCTTTCCCTTTCGCCCCTTCGTGGACGATTGCTGTTTCTCACCGCTTCTAGCATTGGAAGTGCTCATGCTTGTTGTACCCATTCTAACATTCTAACATTTCCCTCATCGCTAGAACCACTACCCTCTTCGTCGAGGGGGATTGCATCCAAGTGGTTTTCCGTTGCACTATCAACAAACAAATTGAACCCGTCCTGCATAATCTCGTTGGTGTCATCGTGTACTTGTCACCATCGTAGCTTTCTCCAAATAACTGACGATAACGAATGTAAATCTTGCTCACGTCTTTATCTTTGAAATTCTTGCAATCTTTATTCTCCTACAACCATGGGTGGACAACATAATGCAGTGAGATTGTGTATCTAGCAGTGTGGTCGTCGTATAAATGTAAACGTGGAAGACATGCATCCAATGCAAAATGTAAGACGGTAGCTTCGAAGTGGCCGTGTGTGTATGGATATTGCCGATATGGGTATGTAGCTTAGCAAGTAAATACGGAAAGCACACAGAACAACTCATGTCACCTTCTAATCGGGAAAATTGTAATCAACGGAAGTTCACAACACACAAATACAAAGCATATTGGTCAAAGCAAGTGCAAGCAATATATTCGTTTCGGAGACATGTTTGCAGCATAGAAAACAACATCAAGAAATAATGTGTAATGTGTGCGAAGAAATCTCCAAATGTGAAACAAACACAGCTTTGTACAACTGTAAATAGATTTCACTACTTTGTGCCGTAAAATTGAAGGTAAAACATGTTGCCTAGCGACAAGCTGGAGGCTTACCTAAAATTTTCTTGCCCACCATTCCTCTGATGCTATAACCCGCCTCGTCGATGAATCATATTCGATCCCGGTGCTAGACATAAGGTCGGAGAGACACTTCCACTCGCGACTCATTGCATCCCAATGGTTGCAAAGCTGTTGTTTAGTCTAGTTGTGGCCAGACGATGAATTGAATAACGCAACGATGCACCCCCAACCATGCTTTGTGAAATACCTTCCATGCCGATGACCTTCGGCAATGGTGGTTTCGCAAGTGGCAATGAATGTCATTCTCTCGAC
>NW_019250205.1:0-1314 GCF_002742605.1 Olea europaea var. sylvestris
TCCGAATAATTAATTTCCTTATTAATTATATCAGGTTGAAGATGTGATTGACACAAAATTAACAAAGCAAAGCCGCACCAAGGACAATTTTGTCATTTGTCGCGATGGTGTCGGAATGGGCCAAAATTTGGCGGGTTGATTGGAAATGACCCGTGTAATTGGACTCAGGGCACGGACCCGGGATCACGGGATTTTCGCCAAATTTCTTCGTTTGGGCCTCCGAATAATTAATTTTCGTACTAATTATGTCAGGTTGAAGAAGTGATGGATAGAAAATTAACAGAGAAAAACCGTACCAAGAGCAATTTTGTCATTTGTCGCGACGACGATGTCGGAACGGGCCCAAATTTGGCAGGTTGATTGGAAATGGCCCGCGAAATTGGACTCCGGGCACGGACCCGGGATCACGAGATTTTAGCCGAATTCTTTCGTTTGGGCCTCCGAATAATCAATTTCCTTATTAATTATGTCAGGTTGAAGAAGTGATTGACACAAAATTAACAAAGCAATGCCGCACCAAGGGCAATTTTGTCATTTGTCTCGATAGTGTCGGAATGGGCCGAAATTTAGCAGGTTGATTGGAAACAACCCGTGAAATTGGACTCGAGGCACAAACTAGGGATCACCGGATTTTAGCCAAATTTCTTTGTTTGGGCCTCCGAATAATTAATTTCCCCACTAATTATGTTAGGTTGAAGAAGTGATGGACAGAAAATTAACAAAGTAAAATCACACCGGAGGCAATTTTGCTATTTGTTGCGACGGTGTCGAAATTCGTTGAAATTTGACAGGTTGATTGGAAACGGCCCACGAAATTGGACTCGGGGCACAGACCCGGGATCACGGGATTTTAGCCAAATTTCTTTGTTTGGGCCCCTGAATAATTAATTTTCGTATTAATTATGTCAGGTTGAAGAAGTGTTGGACGGAAAATTAACAAACAAAAATCGCACCAGGGGCAATTTCGTCATTTGTCGCGACAATGTTGGAATGGGTCGAAATTTGACAGGTTGATTGGAAACGTCCACGAAATTGGACGCGGGGCACAGACCTAGGATCACGGGATTTTAGCCAAATTCCTTCGTTTGGGCCTCCGAATAATTAATTTTCGTATTAATTATGTCAGGTTGAAGAAGTGTTGGACAAAAAATTAACAAAGAAAAACTGCACCATGAGCAATTTTTTCATTTGTCGCGACGGTGTTTGAATGCGTCGAAATTTGGCAGGTTGGTTGGAAACGGCCCGCTAAATCGGACTCGGGGCACAGACCCGGGATCATGGGATTTTAGCCAAATTCCTTCGTTTGGGCCTCCG
>NW_019250206.1:0-1314 GCF_002742605.1 Olea europaea var. sylvestris
CTCTATACCCGTAATCTGTTTTCATCGTCCAACCACCACCACCTTCAGCAAAACTTCACTCCAATCTCCATTTAGCCTCCACCATCTGTTGTCACTTTTTGAACCTATCACTCCTTGATCCTAACTTGTCAGTACTAGTTTTTCTCATGTGTACAGGACAACCCTACAATTTCACCTCAACTTAAAGTGGACATCTTAATTGTCCTCAATTCATATGGTGTTTTAGGAAAACATTTCATGGGTTTCTGTTTATTAAATAAACAACATGTTTACTGAAAATCTCAAAATGAGATAGGCAACTCTGACATACTCATCATTGTGTGAAACATATACAATAAAGAATGATTTCTTCTTTGAGCTAAACTACTATGTTGTCCACAATCTACATTTCATGGCAGTGCTATCCCCTACCTTCCATTTTTGGAGTCTTTGGTCTTTAGGATAGAAACCATCGAAAAATTTGTTAAGCTAACATAGTCTTTCACACGATGAAGAACGCAAGATTATTCTTTTCTGAAATATTTTTAAATATTAGATAAGTCAATGAGATAAATGTATGAGAAAGGAAAAGAAAATAAATTAGAAGTAATACCAATTCATCATCTTAAATCTGGTTAGCTTTCTTAAACAAGAGTCAGTATGTAGATGTTCCTTCGTCATAGTCCACTTGATTTTGTCCGTTTTCCCCGACAAAGATCCATTTAGGATTCGTTCTATATCCCACCATTACGTATTATGAATACTTGGTTGCCCTCCATGTGGATTTATTTAGTGTTCCCAGCAATGCGAACTCAAGACTTCCAATAGGAACTTAAGTAGAATGTTGTAGTACTAGCAATCTACTTCAATTCCTCTTAAAAGGAGGTGTTTGGTTTGATATATGGGGACTTGAAGTAGATTCATGATGGGCCCAACGTAAATGTATAGAATGGAATGGTGCGATACGTATTGAACATCGCATGGACCATGTTGGGGTGAATTGGCAGTGGGCCATACTTGGGGGACTATCATGATGGAAATTACGCTTTGTTGTAACGATAAATCTTTTTCCATGGATCTGGCCCTTGTCTTATTAATACATATTGTGTTCTTTGGGAGAATGTGCCTATTGAGAAGCACTTAATTTTTATGATGGTACCAATTGATTGATTGGAAGTCCCTTAATCTAATCCTGGCTTTGGTGTTATCCTGTTCTCTACAAAATGGTCCATGCTACACTAGGTCACTAGTACACGATTACAAATTGCCCACGGTAATTTTATTCTCAACAATAAACCCCTGTTTGATTCACAATCTTGTTAAACTCTTTTTTCT
>NW_019250207.1:0-943 GCF_002742605.1 Olea europaea var. sylvestris
GTTTTCTTCCTTTTTTTGAAGAACGACCACTCGCATATTTTGAACGCTTGGAGTGTCGACCTTCGAAGAAATTAGCGTAAATTTTTCAAACGGTGTCCGTTTTGGGCCCATAAGTACTTTTCGGAAATGTAGCGACCCTTTTAGTTTGAAATCACAACTTCGTCGTTACGTATGAGGGATTTTGACCATTTTTTGAGGAACGTGCACCTGCATATTCGGACTCACGACGTTCGAAGAATTGAGCATAACTTTTGAAGAGAGTGTCCGTTTTTGGGACCATAAGTACTTTTCGTAAATGTAGCGGCCGTTTTGGGTTTAGCTCACGATTTCGTAATGACGTAATAGGGTTCTCATCCTTTTTTTGAAGAACGACCACTCGCATATTGGGAACGCTTGGATTGTCGACCTT
Organism: Olea europaea var. sylvestris; assembly: GCF_002742605.1. Lineage (NCBI taxonomy): Eukaryota > Viridiplantae > Streptophyta > Magnoliopsida > Lamiales > Oleaceae > Olea > Olea europaea. The sequence goes on from NW_019250207.1 coordinate 410, forward strand.
CGAAGAAATGAGCGTAACTTTTGCAGACGGGGTCCGTTTTAGGCCCATAAGTACATTTTGGAAATGTAGCGACCCTTTTGGATTGAACTCACAACTTCGTCGTGATGTATGAGGTATTTCGACCATTGTTTGAGGAACGTGCACCTGTATATTCGGACTGATAACGTTCGAAGAATTGAGCATAACTTTTGCAGATAGTGTCCGTTTTTGGGACCATAAGTACTTTACGAAAGTGTAGCGACCGTTTTGGGTTTAGCTCACGATTTCATAATGACGTATTAGGGTTCTCATCCCTTTTTTGAAGAACGACCACTCGCATATTGGGAACGCTTGGATTGTCGACCTTCGAAGAAATGAGCGTAACTTTTGCACACGGTGTCCGTTTCGGGCCCATAAGTACTTTTCGGAAATGTAGCGACCCTATTGGATTGAACTCGCAACTTCATCGTGACGTATGAGGTATTTTGACCATTCTTTGAGAAACGTGCACCTGCATATTCGGACTGACGACGTTCGAAGAATTGAGCATAACTT
>NW_019250207.1:1161-1314 GCF_002742605.1 Olea europaea var. sylvestris
AGAAATGAGCGTAACTTTTGCAGACGGGGTCCGTTTTGGGCCCATAAGTACTTTTTGGAAAAGTAGCGATCCTTTTGGATTGAACTCACAACTTCGTCGTGACGTATGAGGTATTTTGACCATTATTTGAGGAACATGCACCTGCATATTCGG
>NW_019250208.1:0-1314 GCF_002742605.1 Olea europaea var. sylvestris
AAAAGTGGTTTATCATTTCATGATAACTTCGGGTTTGTTCATTTTTGCCGAATTGCTAGTCTAAATCGATTGGAATCGAGCAAGTGAAAAGTGGCTTTTGATTTCATGATAACTTTGGGTTTTATTGTTTTTAGCGAATTGGTATCTAATTCAATTGGAATAGAACCAAAGAAAAGTGGTTTTTCAGTTCATGATAACTTTGGGTTTGTTCATTTTTGGCGAGTTGCTAGTCTAAATCGATTGGAATCGAGCCATTGAAAAGTGGTTTTTCATTTCACGATAACATCGGGTTTGTTCATTTTTGGCGGATTGCTAGTCTAAATCAATTGGAATCGAGCAAATGAAAAGTGGTTTTTCATTTCATGATAACTTCAGGTTTGTTCGTTTTTAGTGAACTGCTAGTCTAATTCGATTGGAATCGAGCCAATGAATAAGGGTTTTTCATTTCATGATAACTTCGGCTTTATTCATTTTTGGCGAATTGCTAGTCTAATTCGATTTGAATCAAGCCATAGAAAAGTGGTTTTTCATTTCATAATAACTTCGGGTTTGTTCATTTTTTACGAATTGCTAGTGTAAATCGATTGAAATCGAGCCAATGAAAAGTGGCTTTTGATTTCATGATAGCTTCGGGTTTGTTCGTTTTGGCAAATTGCTAGCCTAGTATGATTGGAATTGAGCCAATGAAAAGTGGTTTTTGATTTCATGATAACTTTGGGTTTGTTCGTTTTTGGTGAATCGCTAGTCTTGGAATCGAGCTAATGAAATGTGGTTTTTAATTTCATGATAACTTTGGGTTTGTTCGTTTTGGACGAATTGCTAGCCTAATTCGATTGGAAACGAGCCAAAGAAAAGTGGTTTTTCATTTCATGATAACTTCGGGTTTGATCGTTTTCGCGAATTGCTAGTCTAATTCGATTGGAATCGAGCGAATGAAAAGTGATTTTTGATTTCATGATAACTTCGGGTTTGTTCGTTTTTGGCGAATTGCTTGTCTAATTTGATTGGAATCGTGCCAAAGAAAAGTGGCTTTTCATTTCATGATAACTTCAGGTTTGTTCGTTTTTGGTGAATTGCTAGCCTAAATCGATTGGAATCGAGCCAAGAAAAGTGGTTTTTCACTCATGATAACTTCTGGTTTGTTCCATTTTGGTGAATTGCTAGTCGAATTCGATTGGAATCGAGCCAAAGAAAAGTGGTTTTTCATTTCATGATAACTTCGTGTTTGTTCGTTTTTGGCGAATCGCTAGTCCAATCCCACTTGAATTGAGCCAATGAAAAGTGGCTTTTGATTTCATGATATCTTTGGGTTTT
>NW_019250209.1:0-1314 GCF_002742605.1 Olea europaea var. sylvestris
GAGTAATGTCACAAGAATCCACCCAAAACAAAGCAAATATATGAATGTAGTCAAATAGGAAATGACACAACGCATATTTTCATCAAATGCAACATAAATGGACATAATTACTCCAATGTGTGACGTACAAATTGGCAAATATGATATCGTAATTCGATTTATGGGAGAATGTTCATCAAATACACCGTATTTAGATTACTGCAAAGGACCTAACTTTAATCATTTCACTCATGGAAAACAAAATATTCCCTATCAGAAGTCTAATCTTTAAGTAAAGCATGTATTATAAATTATATTGACTTGAGCATAAAGCACCACAGGGTCACGACTAGAAATAAGACCGGCAGAGCTTCCCACTGAACATCTCTCCAAACCACATATCCAACCTCTTTCGCCCTGCAATTCATCAGTTCATTCATCTTCAACTCTTATTTTGATTTCATGTGTATTTTCCAGCAATGAATAAACCAATATTAAACATTATACATAACCAACATTTCAAAATTTCCACTTCTCCCATTATGACGTACACTAACCTAAGCCGCACAGACAGTGGAAACGTTGCATTGAAAATTATAATTTATTTCACAAATTCAATAGTTAATTTCAAATTTAGCATCCATTCAGACTAATCACTTGTTAAATTTTTATATCATCTGGATTAAAAGTTTCGTGCAACTTGGACAATAAAATTCCCGGAGAGGACAAGAACTCGCCTAGTGATCAGGCACGTGACCTCTACACAATTTACGTAGCGTAGAATCAGCCTTCTCTACGGCGTGCGCATTGATTTCCGTTGTGCAGGAAGATCCGAGAGAGTGCTACGCCTGTGCCTTGTAGAGGAGGGCCAGGAAAGACGATGCAGGTGCGTCGCAGCCGAACTCGCCATGGAAGGTGGAGCTCACAATTCTGAGCTGCGAACTGTGAACTCTGAGAGGGAAAGAGAGGTCAAATTACGTGTGTACCCTTCTCCCAAATTCTCCCCAGATTTTGGATAAATTTCGCCAGGGGTCCTCAACCTTTCGCAATTGTGGCATAATATCCTCAATCTCTCATTTGTTACTATTGGCTTTTCCAAAATATATACGAGCGCAAAGCCTTCGTGCAGCCAACCTTAAATTTATTAAGACCCTGTTTCCATGGCTTATTGGACTTGGAATAAATTAGTGGGTTTTGATTTTCACCAATTAAAAAGGAAGAAAAGTCAACAAAAATAGCATAATTTATATTTGACCAAGTTAACGAAAAGAATAGTAATAATCAGTGGTGGATGCAGATATTTTGAATTGATGGGACACAATCAAACTTACAAAA
>NW_019250210.1:0-170 GCF_002742605.1 Olea europaea var. sylvestris
GAATTTCTAGTCTAATTCGATTGGAATCGAGCCAATGAAAAGTGGTTTTTGATTACATGAAAACTTCGGGTTTGATCGTTTTCTGGGAATTGCTAGTCTAATTCGATTGGAATCGAGCCAATGAAAAGTGGTTTTAATTTCATGATAACTTCGGGTTTGTTCATTTTTGG
>NW_019250210.1:720-1314 GCF_002742605.1 Olea europaea var. sylvestris
TTTTCGGCGAATTGCTAGTCTAATTCGATTGTATTCGGGCCAATGAAAAGTGCCTTTCGATTTCATGATAACTTCGGGTTTGTTCTTTTTAGGCCAGTTGCTAGTCTAACTCGATTGGAATCGAGCCAATGAAAAGTGGTTTTAATTTCATGATAAGTTCAGGTTTGTTCATTTTTGACGAATTGCTTGTCTAATTCGATTAGAATCAACCTAAGAAAAGTGGCTTTCGATTTCATGACAACATTGGGTTTGTTCGTCTTTGGCAAATTGCTTGTCTAATTTGATTGAAATCGAGCTAATGAAAAGTGGCTTTGATTTCCTGATAACTTCGGGTTTGTTCGTTTTAGGCGAGTTACTAGTCTAATTCGATTGTAATCGAGCCAATGAAATGTGGTTTTTGATTTCATGATAACTTCGAGTTTGATCATTTTCGGCTAATTGCTAGTCTAATTCGATTGGATTTGAGCCAATGAAAATTGGTTTTGATTTCATGATAACTTCGGGTTTGTTTGTTTTTGATGAATTGCTAATCTAATTCGATTGGAATCGAGCCAATGAAAAGTGGTTTTTGCTTTCGTGATAACTTCGGGTTTC
>NW_019250211.1:0-1314 GCF_002742605.1 Olea europaea var. sylvestris
GATCTCTATTGCAAAAGGTGAAGATCACTGTCCATTGGGAGGAAGTTGGAGAAAATAGAATTTTGGATCTAGAGATTGTTGATTAGTTGAGGTCGTTGACAAGATTAGGCCCTGAATAAAAGCATCTCAAGACAAACATAAAAGCTATGCCGCTAATACAAGAACGGATCTGGAAATTTAGGTAAGAGATTAATTTTATTTTTATTTTTTCATTTTTGAAAGGTAGCACCATTAAATGGTGTCTTCAAATTTTAAGGGAAAACTGGCACCATGATATATTGTGCCTTTCAAAATTTGGTAATTTGTCATATCGTTAGGCTCTATCACCGAACAGCAGTGCAAAATATATTTTTGCCCAACATGTTAAACAAAACTGGGGAGAAGTTTATTATAAAATTTGCTTGTAATTAAGAGGGTATTCAAGTGGTTAAAATGCACAAATTATGTCTTGACTTTTTGATGTGCGACATAAAGCATCATTACAATATCCACTCTTTTCGAAATTAATTCCAGAGTGATCCATATTCTAAATGACATAACTCACATGACTAGTCTTATAAAGGAAGTAATAATCTTTAGATCATTCCATCCCTTCTAGAGGTAATCCCTAAAAGCATCTTCCTTATACCAAGTTTTTCCATCACTTGGGTTAAGAATAACCTCTAAGTATTTTAAGTTATACAAATCAATCATTAACTTAGCAAGCTGAAAAATTTGTATCACAATCTGTCATGGGTCCCACAATTTTCGACCACACATTTGAAAAACTTGTATCACAATCTACTAAAAAAATCTAATTTTAATCTCTATTGAACGGCCTCTAAAGATGGAGAAAAACATAAAAGTTTGCTAGACTATGTCAACTAATACTATTTAATACTATGTACCAAAAATAATAATTGTTGACTCAAATAATTCATTTTATATATAGTACTTTCACTCTCTATTCATATCTTCATCCAAATGAGAGCATATTCTCTCTATAGTCTATACACACACTCTCTTCTCCTCTCTGCTTTGGCATAAAAGAATCCCAAGGTATATTTCATAATCAATTTCTAAATGGTGTTCACTTTCTCTACTTTTCTACTTACTTTCACAGAAGCAACCAGAAATGTACAAATAAAAACTTGCATACACACAGAGAGAGAGAGAGAAGGATATCCTATATATATATATATATATATATAAGATCAATTTTCCTAAAAAAGTGTACATATAAACGCACAATCACTAACAAAAATTCTTTCTTCTCTATTTCCTTGAACTTTTGCAGTGTCAAAGGAAGATTCTTTGATGTGAAATCCTCTCTTT
>NW_019250212.1:0-1314 GCF_002742605.1 Olea europaea var. sylvestris
GATTGCATTCTTAAGTGCAATTGAAATATAAGTAAATAAGCTTTTTATTGGTTGTTGGACATATTGTTGTCAAATGACCTCTCAGACGATAATGTAAACCGTTTATTAAATATCAGTCGACGATTGCGATATGACTCAGCAATAAATCAATACCAAATTGTAACGACTCGACCCAAGAAGAGATTGGATCATTTGAAGTAACCAATTAAGTTGTGTTGCTCATGGGCCATGTTTTCACCTATTTGGGTGGCTAGCTAGTTTTTGAGGCCCACACTATTGTCCACTTACATGTTACTGGACCTTGACCCATTACCTAAAACCTAACTTACCATAATTTGAGTCTTGGTCCAATATATTCTCTCTACTCTTCATGCCACTATGCAAGAAACAAGACTTGGTGTCTCTTTCTCCTCTCTGCGTGATCTCTCTCAGCCCTCACCACTTCCATCTTCTGCCATTCTCTTTAAGGCATATATCTTGGTGATATTTCCCTCCTTTGTGGTGTTCTTGAAGTCGTAAAAAGCTTAGCAACCATAGGTGAAATCTTTGTGGTGTTCTTGGATCGTTTACTTTGGTATTGATTCGATTTCTTGGTGAAGCGAGTCTCTATATCGCCTTGGTGGTTGATAATTCCTCTCCCTTAGATCTGGTATCAAAGCCTAGAGCTTTAATTTCTATTAAAACAGTCCAAAAATTGAGAGAGAGGTGGGATTTTTTTCAAAGTGACTGAACCCTAAATCCCTTAATTACTCCCAAATCGGATCTCTTTTGGACAAACGGGCTTCGGACTCATAATCAACAGGTTGAGACACCCCCTGTGAAGTGGCGCATGGTGGTGACGATGGCGACGGCTGTCGGCGTATGGTGGTCCGATGGTGGCGCGTAGGAAGCCCTGCAACATGATTTTTCTGCCATTTGGTTTATTTCATTCTCCTGAACGTTTTGATTTATTTAGTTTAGTGTTTCAGGTTGCGCAGAAAAAATTGGATGATTTTGCCCTTGCCTTCAATCTACATCTGTTGCTGATCGAAATTGTTATATTTGCTGAATTTTTAGGGCGAATAATGGTGGTCCTAAAGCAGCAAATTCGCATCTCTCCACATTACGGACTCAGATAGGTCAGCTCTGGTAAATTGGCTGAAACGTTTATATTTTTTGCACTAGCAGATCATCGTGTGGGGTGATCATTAGGTTTGGGGGTTGCCATTGTTTGGCAACCATTGCTTGTGCTATAAATTAGGGTTTTGTGCTCTTGATTATTTGATTGAGTATTTGTCCTTTAGTTAAATCAGTATATAAGTCTTAGTGATATAA
>NW_019250213.1:0-1314 GCF_002742605.1 Olea europaea var. sylvestris
ATTTTTCGAAAGAATGAGCACTTGCATATTTGGAACGCTTGGATTGTCAGCGTTTGAAGAATTGAGCGTAACTTTTGCATACGACGTCCGTTTTGGGCCCATAAGTACTTTTCGGAAATGTAGTGATCGTTTTGAATTGAACTCACTACTTTATCGTGACATATGTGGGATTTCAGCCATTTTCGAAAGAATGAGCACTTTCATATTTGGAGCGCTTGGATTGTTGGCGTTCGAAGAATTGAGCGTAACTTTTGCATACGGCGTCCGTTTTGGGCCCATAAGTACTTTTTGAAAATGTAGCGACCGTTTTGGATTGAACTCACCACTTTGTTGTGACGTATGAGGGATTTTGGCCATTTTTCAAAGAACGACCACTTGCACATTTGGATTGTCGGTGTTCGAAGAATTGAGCGTAACGTTTGCATACGGTGTCCGTTTTGTGCCAATAAGTACTTTATGAAAATGTAGCGATAGTTTTGGATTGAACTCATCGCTTCGTTGTGACGTATGAGGGATTTTGCCCATTTTTCGATTGACTGAGCACTTGCATATTTGGAACGGCTGGATTGTCCGCGTTCGAAGAATTGAGCGTAACTTTTGCATACAGTGTCCATTTTGGGCCAATAAGTACTTTTCGAAAATGTAACCACCGTTTTGGATTGAACTCACCGCTTCATCGTGACATATGATGGATTTCGCCCATTTTTCTAAAGAATGAGCACTTGCATACTTAGAACTCTTGGATTGTCGACGTTCGAAAAACTGAGCGCAACTTTTGCATATGACATTCGTTTTGGGCCCATAAGTGCATTTCGGAAATGTAGCGACCGTTTTGGATTGAACTCACCGCTTCGTCGTGACGTATGAGGGATTTCGCCCATTTTTCGAAAGAATGAGCACTTGCATATTTGGAACGCTTGGATTGTCGGCGTTCGAAGAATTGAGCGTAACTTTGCATACGGTGTCCGTTTTGGGCCCTTAAGTACTTTTTGGAAATGTAGCGACCATTTTGGATTTAACTCATTGCTTCGCCATGACGTATGAGGGATTTCGTCTATTTTTCAAAAAAGAATGAGCACTTGCATATTTGGAACGCTTGGATTGTCGGCGTTCAAAGAATTGAGCGTAACTTTTGCATACAATGTCCGTTTTGGGCCCATAAGTACTTTTTGGAAATATAGCGATCATTTTGGTTTGAACACACAGCTTCATCGTGACGTATGAGGGATTGCACCCATTTTTCGAAAGAATGAGCACTTGCATATTTGGAACGCTTGGATTGTCGGCGTTCGAAGAATTGAGCGTAACTTTTGC
>NW_019250214.1:0-1314 GCF_002742605.1 Olea europaea var. sylvestris
ATTCTGAACGTTCTCATCCCGCGTCGTTGAGCTACTCCCACGCTCCTGATTCTTTCGTTCTAGACCGTCCACGTGTCTTAGCGTGTAGGACCTTCGCTCACGTGTGCGCGGGTGGGTCCGACATCTGTTGGCAACACTTTTTGGGTGTCAACACAAGTTTCAAAAAATAAAACTTTCCACAACACTTAATAAACATTGCAAAAAAGTGACATTAGAAACATATATTTAACAAATGTTACCAAATTTCAATTATATTTACTGATGGCAACATTCACTTGCTAGAATGTCGACAACTTTAGCAATGTTTAAATAACAAATGTTGTATTTTATGTGTTGCAAAAAGCCATTTTTGTTGTAATGAAAGTGCAATCAATTTAATAAAAATTTCATGTTTCATGATAGAATAAAATGTATTGTTGTTAAATATTACTTTATAAGATATATTATATCTAAGGAGAAACATAATATAAGCAAGATTGCACCCAATTCAATCCTTCTTATATGGAAGTATATGGAAGTAAAGTAATACCTTTGAATAAATTTAATATTGCTTGAGGTATTATTTGTTGATTCTTTAAATTCATTTGTACAAATACAATGAGCAAATGAATTTGAGATTGCTTCTGATCTTCTTGTTTGCATTATCAGTCCAATTCTTGGCAGCGACGTGGAGATTTTTAATTTCAGTACATGTGTGAAGTGTGTTCTCCCAAAATGGCCTAAAGTTGTGTTTGGGAAATACCTTTTTGTTAGTTGAGGCTTTTAATCAGATGGTGACACCTAGCTTTCTCTTCACTAATTGGCTTCTGGATGGATTTGTGGGTTAAAACCCATCTGGCCACTAGTATCCACTCACTTCACTTCTTCTGGCTTTTGGTTCGAGAGACTTTAACCATTCAGTTAGGTTTCTACTTATTTTTTCGAAAATCTCATTCAAGACAGTGAGATCTTCTATTCCTCTTTCTGATTCTAGTGATTCTGAGTGAAATTTGTTAAAGGATTGTGTGTTCTTCTATTGTGAAGATCATATTAGATTGATAGTGTGATTTGTTGGTTTCTTGGTAAACAGAGAATCGATCTTCCTGATTATTGAAACGAAAAGTCTTTTTGTAGCTAGATCTTTGTACTTTGCAAACTATTTGTAATCTTGATTGCTATTTTGGCATTATAATGCAAACGAACATTTTTCATTTTTAATGGATGCTCAATAAGGGATTAGATGTTAAAAGTTGTCATCAAATCTCTAAAACTTAGGCCAATCAAATCTTGTGTTCTTTGTTTTTTTTTTTTTTTTTTTTTTTTTTTTTTTTTTTA
>NW_019250215.1:0-5513 GCF_002742605.1 Olea europaea var. sylvestris
TAGAGATTCTGACATGGTCAGACTCTCAGCATGCATTTCTTGTAAAAGCACTTGATACTCCTGTACTTGGCTCACCACTGAACTTGAATCAACTATTTCGAAGTCCATATACCGACTGGTTAAGAATTTCTTAGATCCAGCATCCTCGATCTTGTATTTCTTTTCTAAGGATTCCCAGAGCTCCTTAGCAGACTTTTTTACCACATATACGTGATACAAAAAGTTCTGTAGGCCATCCAAGATATAGTTGCATCACAAAAAATCAGCACTTTTCCAAGCGTCCCAAGCTGCACGCCTATACACATCAGTATCGTTTTCAGCCACGATAGGGGCATCCTCAGTGAGGAAACGTGCAAGGCTTAACGTAGTGAGATAGAAAATCATCTTATTCTGCCATGTCTTAAAATCAGTACCAGCAAGCTTATCCGGTCGAATTGCACGATTCACCGAAAATGGAGCCGGAAACGATGGCAAAGGTGCCGAAGCCGCAGCCCTAGGCACTGGCAAAGGTATTGTGCCAAACTGGATTGCAGAGGCCACAGTCGAAGACAAAGTTGGGTTCACTCCAACATGAGGAATCTCGCCTCCAATTATCCCGTCAATGGGAAAAATGTCAGTCGTGGTCTCCATAGGGTTAACAACGGTCGTTGTAGGATTTGGTACACTGGTATCAACAATGTTACTTTCGTTATTCACATCGTTATTTCCATGTGACGTCATTGAACCGGAACAAGCAACAAATAATTTATAATAATTATAAGTTTGTAAAGCTGTATATAAATTCGAGATCAAGTTATCTGTTCAGAAAATAAAACTGCAGAGTTGAAGAACATATTATTTTGTCAAATTATTAACAACTTAACAATCATTTAAAATGAATTAGAAATCATGCAAAAACCATGAACTGGAAAAATTGACAAAAACTAATGAACAAAATTTGATTTACTAAGGCCAATTCGATTTAAGTTTGTAAGTAAATATTAGAGAATCAAATCAAACCGAAGACCTGCGTATTCACAGTTTCCTTAAATCGAATTCGTCGCGTCACCAGAGTGCAAGAGGTTTTGATCGGTGTTCGATTTCCAGGATACAATCGGTTGTCGGTTCACGTTGCACTAAATTAACCGCCTGCGAACTAGCTGTGATATACTCTATCTCACAAAGAAATTATAAGTACAAAGAAGAACTTGAAAGTGAGAAAAAGAAGGTTGTTGTTTAGAGGAAGAAGCTTGCATTTCCCTTGTGATTTTCCAGCCTAGAGAGACTCCTATTTATACCAATAGAAGAAAAGCTAACTCATTAATCAAGGAGTTAAACCGTTAAACCATTCATTGATAAAGGAGTTAAAAAATGAAGGGACTTGAGTTATTTGAGTTACAACATATGAAGAGACTTCTATTCAATATTTTTCGTTACTTCTATTCAATATTTTTCATTCAATTCTAACAATTCAAAGATTGATAATAGTTAAGACTCCTGGGCCTTTACTTGGACGAAGAGTCTATTGGAAAAGAAATGAGATCTTGATTTAACAAGATCCTTAATCTAATCCAAGTAAAAAAATCTAAATATAAAATTAACATATTACATTCTGGCAATTGCTGCCATGTAAACCAGCAAAATCTTAATCTAGATCGAAATTCATAAAAATAATTAACAAATAACATAAAAGATCACAAATTTCCAAAATAAAATGATTCAAAAAAAGGTATTGCAGTACAAGAACTTGAGTGAAGCCGGGTAGTGGAGAAAGCAGCTTGTGGTGGCGATAGGCACCGTCTAAACGAGGAAGGACGTGGGCTTCTATGATGTCTGTGTGCAAATTGGAAAAAATGCTGGTGGTGCTATCTTCCTCCGGTGTGGCACAATGGAGGAGAATTTTGAGAAATTCAAGAAATGAAGATATTCCAACAAAATGGCCAAATTTCATTTATAATTTATATGTATCTATAGACAAACTGTTTCGCGCGGGTAGTCGCTAACAATTAAAAAAGGAGTCAGACGATTGTGTAAGGAACAGACCTCTTGAAACAAAGTCCCATAAAGGGGTGTTTTATTGGCGATGATTTACAATTGGAAATAAACAGAATGCCTCCAAGGGGCGCAAGCACACGAGTACTAAAAGAAGTGTTTAAATTTAAGTTAAGAAATTAAAATTATATATTCTCTGTTTGAGAGTGTTTGATTCCGGCCTTTTCTCTATGTCTTCTCTTCCTTTTTATATTCCCTTGATGACTTCCTCGTGACAAACCGCTTGAAAATTGCTTGATTGCTTTATAACTACCCACTTTCTTTATGGTGGCTAACTTGTCGTGGAACTGCCGTCTCTAACTATTGTCATTACTCTTTGTCGTTCAACCGCCTTTAACTTGGCTCCTTGAATCGTGGAATGTCATAAGATTACTCAATAACTACTATTCTGGACAACCATAATATTTTATGTTTGCTAAGATCTTGGGCGATTCGAATGTTTGGGCGAGAACGGAGTCATCGCTCTGGGCAATCGTAAGGCACTCCATTCGCTCAGATTCTGGGCGTCTTGCAAGTTTGGGCGATGATATTACTGTGTTCTTGGGCTTCCACTGCATTCATCAATAATCATGTTTGGACCTTTATCCTGGACTCCCCAATTGGGCTTCACTCTTTAGGCTATTTGATTTGGGCTGCACTTTTAGTGTGTCAACAATTACCCCCCAATATGACAGCATTAATACCAATTATTAGTCTTTGCCATATTCACTTTGTATTCTCCAGCAACATTTGAAATTCCCAAAAATTTCAATCATTATTTCCTTCTATAGCTTGAAAAGGTGCAACGTTACAAACCCTTATAAACCCAAAAAACACGCCATTTCATCGCACCACTAAACCACGTCTCTATATTTCGCACTTCCTCTTCACTATTTTATTGTTCATCTTCTTGCTTCTCTGCTACGTTTTCCAGGCAAATCTTAACAAAATTGTACTTTGCACCCAATGGCGACTTCACAAACTCAATCTGATGATTCTTTTAGTTTCGAAGATTTCCAGAAAATCCTTACTCGGCCGTATGTAAATCCAAACTTCCTTGCATCAGCCAATGCTGACCTCAATGAATTCTACCTGGGTCCATCATTCAATAATGCCAAAGCCGTTGGACAAGTTGCAGTGGGTCAGCTGTTCCCTTGTACTTAAGACCCTCCGTTCCTGAACTCTCTGCCATTGAGGCCGATTCACGAAAAAGGTATTCGCACTTGGCCCAAAGCTGATGTTATTTTTCGTAGATGGCATGCATGTCTTGTGAATCATGGCCCTACTAAGGCGATTTTTGATCGTGCTAGGATTTTAGACTTATTAGAAATCGCTCTTCAATCCCCAATTTTCGACCCAGTGCTTTTTTCGATTGCTTTGAGTTTTTGGTCTTCTGAATATATTACCTTCATTTCCCTCTTGGTCCCATGTCTATTACTTTAAGGGACGTTGGAGCCCTAGTAAACCTTCCGCCTTTGGATGATACCATCTTTCCTGGTATCTTGATTTTCAGTGTTGGCTTGAAATTTGATAAGAAACTTACTGAGTCCTATTCAAGTATGCAAGGCTTTTATAATCATTCAAGCGCTGAACCTTTCCATACTGAGCGTGTGGCCTTTTTTCAAATTTGGCTCTGTAAATATATTCTTTGCGTGCCAAGTATGAAACCTTCTATGAGCTACTTACCCATAGCGCATGAATTGGCGCATGGTAGGCCTTTGAACTTATGTTCCTTCTTTTTAGCTGCCCTTTATAGAGGCATGACTTCCTTTCAATCTCAACTAAAGAATGGTCCATCTCCCACTGGTAGTGGGCCCCTTTGGTTCACTCAATTGTGGTTGAGAGCATACTTTCCACCACTTGGTGGTCCATCCATTTCCCTTCGTTCTACTAGGTGCTATGGGCTAGCCATTAACCCATTGAATCCTGTAAATATGTCCAGTAGGGACATTTTTTCATTCTTTTATGCCTTAAATTCGATTCACTCCTTCTTTCCTTGTCCTGCTCACTTGATTCTAGATTATGTGCAACCTCCATCCATCCTGGATAGTGCGAGGGTCTCTCTACTTGTTTGGGTTCAGTTTTTGATTGGGAGGGAATTGTTCCACGATATTTTAACTGGAACCAATGCCAAGGCTGGAGTTGAAATATATTCACCCCAATTTTTTGCTCACCAACTTGGTTTTGGCCAAATTTGGCCTGTTCCTCCTTGCTACTCCAAAAATTTGACAGATCGTTTTCACACTATTAATAAGGCAGAAGCACAAGCTGTAGATGCTCGCAACATTCTTTTGATGAGCAAATTTTCATTAGCCCCTTTCAATTCTAACTGTGCCGTCCATCCTCTTTTTGAACAGCTCTGGCCATCAGTGAAATGTAGATTGTTTGCAACTGATGCTAATCGTGCCTTCCATTTACTGGATCAGCTAGACACTTCCTCTACTTCTCCTATTTTGGTCACCCCTGTGTCCATTAGGAATCCTTCCTTCCCCGCTCGCGCTAAACATCCTATCCGTCCATCTACTTCTCCACTTGCCCAGGCTACTGCAGCTAAAGGCACCTTAAGCCGCAAACGGCCAGCTTCAACATTTTCCATTTTGCGGGATGATAATGATGATGATGATGACGCTCCTCTCATCCTTAGGAGAAAGGTAATTGAATTTTTTTTTTCACAAACATACTTTTCTACGTACTAATGGTTTACCTGAATTTCTCAGAAAAGTTCAGCCTCTTCTTCGAAGGCTTTGGTTTTGGCAACTCTTGCTTTATCATCTTCTGCTGAAATTGCTTCGTCCAAATCAGCTGATGAACGGACTATGCTTAAAGAGAAACCCTTAGTCTCGGAATCTTCATCACAACCAGTAGAAGGCCACCTTCTTCCCAGGGCGCCAACCCCCCAAATGTCGAACCAGAAGGTAATACATATTTTGATGTTTTACCTTTGCTTATGCTACTGGTTTCTGATTCGTTGCTTCTTGAATTATGCAGAGGCTCCCATGGGCCTACCCGTTGTGGCAGAGTCTTCTTGCCAAGATAAGGGGAAGTCCCCATAGGTGGTGGAGCCAACTGGTGATATGCTTGAACTTCCCAAGATTGCTGATAAGGTAACCTTTTGCTTCACTTTCATTTTCGCTTCGTTTATTGTAGTGAAAGTCCTCAATGTTGGCATTTTTCTTTGCAGGGTGCTGATGACATTGTGCGTTCCATCCAGGACTTGTTCACTTCCTGGGGACAAATCAAGACGTCTCGCCCTACTTCAACCAGTCATCCTTCTGCTTCATTTTCTGCTTTTTCGGAGGAAAATATGAAGTCTCTCAAGCAGTTGGTACTTGAGTATGTGTCTTTTATGGACATGGATATCGTCCAGGCTAGTGCTACTAAGCATAAGGATAAGTTTGAGCTATTGAGTGGGAAATTGGGGCAAGCACTTACACTTCTGTCGCTCAATGTTTCTGCTGAATTTAAAGCGACATTGAAGGTTGTCCACTCTGACATCCTCTCCT
>NW_019250215.1:6735-9724 GCF_002742605.1 Olea europaea var. sylvestris
AACGCAACTTCATTTTTCTACTATCTCCTTTATTAGGTTCTTTAAGGAACCTTTTAATCTCTACCCTCCAATCTATTGCATCTTCATCTTGTATGCAGTGAATTTCAATCCTTTTCGCCCTTCTTTGGACTACGGGCAATATTACTCCATATTCATAAGTAGATTTTCAATTTAAAACCTTTGAATACCATGAGGCCATCTAGGCCAACTCATTTGTTACGTCATTATATATCCTATTAACATATTGAAACTCTACTTGGTCGAATTCTCCCAACAACTCTTGGGCGATTTCATATTGACTTATAATGGAATTACTTTGGCACTTAAAATCACCAATCAATTGGTGAATTACCAATTGAGAATCGCCTCTAATGATCACATTCTTTACTTCCATATCTATAATTAATTCTAGGCTCACGATTAAGGTTTCATATTCGGCTTGATTGTTGGTGCACATCCTATCCAAAGTGAATGCTAACTTGTAACAAATCCCTAAAGGATTTATCAATGCTACTCCTACTCCTGCACCTTTAGAGGTTTTTGACCCATCGAAATACAAAACCCAAGATTTTAATTCGAATTAATTGATTTCTAATTCAATTTTTTCAAGCATGTGAAGGCATGGATGATCGGCCAGAAAGTTAGCCAAAGTCTGATTTTTTATTGCCTTTTGAGGTATGTATTGTATTTCGAATTCTGATAATGCTAATGTCCAAATGCCTACCCTTTGGTGTAAAATAGGGCGAGAGAACATATACTTAACCAAATTTACTCTAGAAATCAAATAAACGGTTACGGGCCGTAAATAAGCCCTTAATTTCATACACGTGAAATACAATGCAAGACATAATTTTTCAATGGCAGAGTAATTATATTCACATTTTGTTAACCGTCTTCTCAAGTAGTAAATCGCCCTTTCTTCACCAAATTCGTCTTCTTTTTCGACCATTCCAGCTATTGATTCTTGTTTAGCCGATACATACACTTTCATTGGCCATCCTTGAATTGGTGACACCAACACTGGTGCTCTTCTTTCCAAACGAATTCGTTCTGATTTTTCAACTTTAAAAGCAGCGAAAAAGTTTTAGTTCGCCCTGCACAGTTAGAAATAAAGCGTCTTAAAAAGTTTACTTGGCCTAGAAACCTTTGCAATTCTTTTTTATTGCTAGGTGATTTGACCTCTAAAATGACCTTCGCTTTATTTTTGTCAAGTTCAATCCCCCTTTTGTGTACTAAGAAATCAAGGAAGTTTCCTGCATTAACACCAAATGCACATTTCAAGGGATTCAATTTTAGTTTATACTGCTTCATTCGCTCAAATGAACATCTCAATTGTTCAAAATGGTCCTCTTCTTTAATGGATTTGACAACTATATCATCTACATACACTTCAACAAACTTGTCTATCATATCATGAAAAATCAAGTTCATCACCCTTTGATAAGTTGCTCCTGCTTTTTTCAGGCCGAAAGGCATAACTACACATTCAAAACATTCTAGAGATCCAGGGCATCTAAAGGCAGTTTTGTGTATATCTTCCTCAACTATATAAATTTGATTGTATTCTGAATACCCATCCATGAAGGAATACATTACGCGTCCGGCAATCAAGTTTACTAAAGATCGTGGGCATTGGATATTCATCTTTGGGTGTGGCTATGTTTAAATTCCTAAAGTCTATGCACACCCTTAATTTACCATTCTTTTTTAGTACTGGCACGATATTGGACAACCATTCGACAAATCTGGCTGTTCTAATAAAGCCTGTTTTTAATAATCGCTCTATTTCTTTCTTAATCTCAGGGAGTACATTAGGAGTAAAACGCCTAGGATGTTGTTTATGAGGTTTAAAATTTTGCTTGATTGGTAATCTATGTTCCACCAAACCTCTATCTAAACCAGGCATATGTTCATATTCCCAAACAAAACAATCCTTATATTCCTTTAATAAAGCGATTAATTTATCACTAACCTCTTGATCGAGCATCTGGTTGGCGAATATTGGGCGATCTTCTCCTTCATTGTCAATATTCACTTTAATCAAAGGGTCCTCCTATGTTTGAGCGTATCCAGGCTTGGTGATCCTCATTACTTCATCGTCCAATTCCCTTATAGGCACTTCTTCTTCTAAACAATTCACCTTGTTGACTTCTCGGCCAATATTTTGTTCCAACTCAAACACTGTCAATTTGTCTCTCAATGCTTCCAAGGCTGCTTCTTCTTTCATCTTATCCTTACATTCTTTATTGAAAGCCATTAATTTGGCTTTGAAGGCCTGAACATCGATCATTTGCCTTTGTTGCTTACAACTCATTTAAAATTCCTTGATTACTCTTTTGCCAATTACTGGCTCTTCTAGGGTCATTATGTCTGGCCTCATTTGACTGAACATTTCAATGAGTGCATCTACCGAAAATGGCTCTTCACTCTGTGCAACAATTTGAGTTTCTTATCCATCTTGGACTACTCTGACAAGTCCATAATTTCCTTCGTACATGAACCTTTCCACTGAGTTTGTTTTTGCGACAAAAGGCCTATGATCGGCCTGCACCACTTCTGCTTCACCCTTATCATTCCAAAAAACTAGGCATTGATGGAGCGATGAGAGCATACATCGACTTCCGTGTATCCAAGCTCTTCCTAATAACACATTGTAACTAGTAGGACCATCTATTACAAAGAAGACTGTGGTCCTAGTAGTCGTCCCTATAGTTATGTCCAATGGCATAACCTCTTTAGCTGAAGTTGCTCCTCCATTGAAACTTGTAAGGATGACTTCTATTGGAATCATATCACTTTCTGTCTTTGCAAATTTCATCATCATCCTAGATGGAATGGTGTTTATAGCTGCTCCATTATCAACAAGTACTTTTGCCATAGGTATGTCGTTAATTAAAGCTTTAACGTACAATGGCCTCAAGTGTTTAGTTAACTTCATGGCTGATCTCTTAAAAATAACCTTTTCGGCAGCATCTATTTCCACTTCCTG
>NW_019250215.1:12142-50911 GCF_002742605.1 Olea europaea var. sylvestris
TTAGCCTGAATATTTATTCCATCATTAACACGTGGGGTATTCTATCCATTATTTAGGACATTGTCTCTTACATTTAGGTTACCCCCCAAGTTAGATGTACCATTGCCACTATTCTGATTTGGCATTACACCATCCCCTTGGTTTGAAGTAGATAGACCAAAATGTGGTTCTATCCCTTGATTTGGACTTAGGACTGGGGAATTATGTCCTACAATTGTCCTAGCTTGAAAGTGATTTGCAATAGGCACACTGGCTGACAAATTTGGCCTACTAACTTATTCATTATTTCATTTAACGCATTCAGTTGTTTGGCCATGTTGTCATAATGTGCATTCTTATTCTGGGTAAATCTTTCCATATTATGAACATTTCGTAGATTTACCTGTTCAACGACATTCTGTGTGAGTTCTCCAAGCAATGCACGCATGGTTCGAGGACTCAACTCTGTCATTGGTTCGTAACGACTGTGACTGCTCTAACTCTATCCCTCTGTTCGTGGAGAGCTTTGCTACTCCTCATATTGCTCGATCACAGACTGGACTCCTCCCTAACTTGCTGCTTCCTTATCATATTGTGAGGCATATTGTTTCACTTTTTGTATCCTCAACACCAAACACCAAGGTCCCACTGGGCATGTCAAATTGTTTCGCGTGGGTAGTCGCTAACAATTAAAAAAGGGGTTAGACGATTGTGTAAGGAACGGACCTCTTGAGACAAAGTCCCAAAAAGGGGTGTTTTATTGGCGATCATTTACAATTGAAAATAAACAGAATGCTTCCAAGGAGCGCAAACACACGAGTACTAAAAAAAGTGTTTAAATTTAAACTAAGAAATTAAAATTACATATTCTCTGTTTGAGAGTGTTTGATTCCGACTTTTTCTCTATGTCTTCTCTTCCTTTTTATATTCCTTTGATGACTTTCTCGTGACAAATCGCTTGGAAACTCCTTGATTGCTTTATAACTACCCACTTTCTTTATGGTGGCTAACTTGTCGTGGAACTGCCGTTTCTAACTGTTGTCATTACTCTTTGTCGTTCAACCGCCTTCAATTGGGCTCCTTGAATCGTGGAATGTGATAAGATTACTCAATAACTGCCATTCTGGACAACCATAATATTTTATATTTGCTAAGATCTTGGGCGATTCGAAGGTTTGGGCGAGAACGGGGTCATCGCTCTGGGTGACCTTAAGGCACTCCATTCGCTCAGATTCTGGGCGTTTTGCAAGCTTGGGCGATGATGTTACTGTGTTCGTGGGCTTCTACTGCATTCATCAATAATCCTGTTTGGACCTTTATCCTGGACTCTCCAATTGAGCTTCACTCTTTGGGCTATTTGATTTGGGCTGGACTTTTAGTGTGTCAACACAAACAAACTTCAGAATTCATAGTGTCCACACCTCAGTGACGATGATGGAATGCAGCGTCGAGAGCGAGAGTGAGAGGCTGAGAGAAAAAATTCAAGGTTGTTTCAGGTTTGGAATTGGGAATTTGGGTATTCTCTCAATTTCTTCGGCTGGTCGGCCGGTGATCGAATTCGAGAGCGAAAGCAAGAGGTTATCGCGCCAGAATAATTTTGATCGAGTTCAATTTTATTGCTTTTCCTTCCAACGAATCAGGGACTTTTGGGCTTTTAGGACGTTATTTAGCCCGATGACCCAAACTCAATTGAAAGACAAGGCCTGACAAGGTGTAGATCATCATCATGAGGGGACCAAAATAAAAGAAAAATTCATAACTATGAAGTTAAGTATTACTCATTTCAAAAATAAGAGTGGTAATTCTCATCCAAATTTTAATGAATTATTGAACCGTTAGTAGCCGCAATTGTCGAAACAAGGCAGACGTGCAACCCACTAATAGTAAAAAAAATGAAGTTTAATCTTGCAAATAGTTGAGTCAAACAGGCGCTAAGAACGAAATTTTCAAATTTCAAAAATCAAATTTAAGAGTCCGAAATCAATATTATAACAATTCAACAATATTATAACTAGTCAATAATTCCACACCAAATTTAAGAATCCTAAATCAACTCATAAAATACAATTCAATGTGTTAAAGATCAAGCAAAGTACATGCTTGCTTAATTCGTTGCAGCGTCAAAGTGAACTGGAAATTAGAGCCACCATAAATTGTTGCCCTTATTCGTACACAAAATAGTTAGATTCAACTTCATTAAGTACCATCCAATATAATCTTAAATATTTTGCTTGGCTTTTTATGTAATGTTTTTCGATCTTATTTTGAAAATAAGCACATGCTGCACATCTTGTCGTAAAATTGAAAATAATAATAATAATAATAATAATCTACGGTGGATAAATTTATATACATTTAAATTGTTCAAACTACTTTTGTCCAATGAGAGAGTTCTTCAACAATAAATTGACATATAAATCAACATTGGATTGGCTTAATGTAAACGACATTTTCATTTGAAGTTCTACAAATAATTTATGATACGATGAATTATAAAAGCAGTGTAAGTCAGTCACATTGTCTATCTAGTTTAAATTGTGTTATTTGAGCGTGCAACAAGCACCACAATAAGACATTGCAGTGACGGAGCCAAGAATTCAATTAAACGGAACATCAATATGATGCAAACAATCTCCTTGATTGTAATTAATTTACAGACCTTTCATAATTAACCTTACAAACCATCGATGTAACTATTTTAGATGTACAGAGATACAAAACTGTATATGTAAAAAATCAAAAGAATGTCTCTTTAACTCGCACTACTCACTCACTGACGCCGTTTCTCCCAAGTTCTGAGAGTCTCTGAAATATTCTCTGGTGACCGCTTTCAGTTGATCATGTGCACTTTGAATCTCACGCTTTTCTCTAATGGTCAACTGGATCTCCACAGAAGGCTGTAAAATGAAGAATGAAGTTATGGTTACATTATTACAAGTTATTTTCAAGATAAAATCCAGAATATGAGGTAATAAAATATCGTTTGATACAAATATTATCATCCTTACGAGTAAGGTGCTCAGATTCTGCAATATATTCTTAATTTGCATCTTGCACGATGAAAGAATTCGTTGAATCTTGATATCTTCATGCATAAGGAGGAGCATAGAGATAATGGCACATAGCCTACTTGAAGAATCAATTGTGGAGGAAGCCTAACTATCGCTACCAAGCAATGAACATATCTCAGAAACCCAAGATCCCATCACATTTAACACGAGACTCAACAGGCTGTTGCTCCTATGGAATAGAAGAAAGGGAGGCAGTAGGTAATATTCTTTTCTCTTTACACTAATAGCAGTACTGGGCTCGTGATCGTCTTCCTGGTCATTCTGCATCGAAACAATGATATTCAATTATGTGATGCTCATTATGAAAAGCTGCATGAGTACAATTTGAGTGAGATGGCCTCAAAAGAAAACTGTAGGGCTTTCATATCCAAACAAACAATTTTTAGTCTTGAAATGAGGTTTATAAGATACATGAATTATTTCGCAACGTTTACCCACAATGTTTTAATAGACAATTACTCCCTCTGTCCCATTTCATTCTTCGAGATTAATACTTCAGTTTGTTCTAAAAGTTATTCTGGTTACTAAAAATTCAAGTCACTTGAGTGTCTAATTTCTGATCATACCCTTGTCATGTTATAATGAGAGAAGGCTTAACTAAATCACTTGAGTTTCTAATTTTTTATTATACCCCTTGTCATGCTATAGTGGGAGAAGGCTTAACTAAAGAAATTAAATAATCATTACCCTATACAATATCATATGGAAGTTCAATTTGGGACAGACTTGGATAATCAAAATTGACTCATCTTTAGAATTTGGCCCATTCTACGCTCACATGCTCTGACCCACTTATACAAAAGCTGATGTTGATAGAAGCAAGAGATTTCGTGGTAAGAGCTACATAGTGAAGTAATTGTGGAAATGTCATGTCTAAGTGGTTTCTTTCAATTAATTGAACACAACTGCAAAAAATTTTATCCTAGCATCATCAAGGTAAAAGAAATTACAGCATGACCTGTTTTGATCAGTCAGTCTGGTATATTAAAAAACGCACACCCTTCATTCAGTAATTAGCTAATCAAGAATATTATACACATCTCAAAGAAAATAAATAAATGAAAAATGACTTACAAATGCAATATCCATCAAGTATTCCGGAAGGGTGTGACTTATGTTGATGATACTCTCTTCAGAAAGTCTCGAGGGTTTGGAGTCAAATGTGACAAGCAGTCTGAGAAGACCACACATATTATCCACCGGTTTTTTGGCACACTGAAGCATAAGAAAAACAACAGCATGAATCTGTATATCACAACAATGGGGAAGTAAAATCACTAATAAGAAAAGGACCAAAGAAGATGGAGAGAAAACTTACAATCAGATCAACAACTATTTTTTTCCAGCATTTGGAAAACGAGATGAGCATCACCATCTGTGACAAGCAAGAGCAGACAACACTAGTAATGGATTTATAAGTCCCACGATTTAACCTTGCTTCATGCTTCACAAACAGGATAGGTCTCTTCTGCAACACAATCCAATATTTATTTGAATGAACATAACAAAAATGAATTCAAAATGTGAGTTTAGAAGGAGATCAAGAGAAAATAAATGAAGAATCCTACAGAAAAATTATGAAAGATTCTTCAAAGGAAACATCAAATACTGACTGAAAGGGAAATATAATAACCTGACTTTGGTGCAATCTTTGTATGCATTATATTTCACAAAAATCATATAGTCTTCTAAACCCTGATTTTAATGTCAAAAGACTAACAAAAAGCCTTGCACCAAGCTAGAGTACCTGTTCCAATGTGTTGAACAGACCATGCACACCAAAAATTATCTTAATAACCATGACAAACATTTCTACTTATCAATCGGCAGAGTGTCCCAGCACAACACAAAACAAAAAACCTAATTTAATTATCAGGGTAGAGTTCTAATGTGTTTGGCTCACTTAACAATTACTGGCTTTCTTTATGTCCAAACTCCTTGGTTTGTGAAATTTATTTGACGAAATTCATGAAAAAATTAACTGGGTTGATTAAGCGATCCATTAGACTGATGCATGAGTATTGCATATGACTAGATAAGTCCAGAACATGTGTGTTATTAGTGACAGTAGATAAGAATAAAAACTGTTTTTCTATTCACATCAGTAGAGAGAAAAGTTTGTTGAAAGATAGCAATAAACCTTGCTTTATTTAAAGATTTCAAACTGAAATATAGAGTCCAAAATGACATGATAGAGTTGGCTTATGAGTCTTTATAACTGCAAAAACAGTGGAGAAAGGCGACAGAAAATACACGGGAAAAAAAAAACATTCTGTGACCATACGGGTGAATGTGTTTTTCTCTCCCTGCACATACAGCATACAATAAATTGTTATTACATATGCAAGGAGTATATAGTTTTGTTTATAGACAAAATCAAGATCCATACTTGGTACAAACTGTTAAGATTCTGTTTAAAGTGCAATTAGGGTCCAGATAGAACTTGAGAAATTTCACAATCAAATCTTGCTACCAAAACACAGGTGGTTTTGCTCAATTCAAGATTTGAACCATCCAATTGCAATCAACGATGGGCGTAAAATCAGGAATGTGGTTCCTCATTCCAATTAGTAATCAGACAAGTCACAAACAGGAAGTATTTTTCTTGTTTATTCATTTTTGTTTGATTTTATTACAATTGCAATATTCTGCTTAATGAATTCTTGAGGTCCAATGTCCAGGGTTTTTTGCTTGATAGAATTTTCCTCGTATGCAAGCACTGATTCTAGAAATTGACATTGTACAGCTTGTTCAAACTCCTCAATTGTGTGGAACTAGATCATAAACCAACAGTCAGGAACTACTTCCCTCCACTGTCACTCCCCAAAACAAAATGAAAAGCAACATAAACCAGAAAGGGAAAAGTCAAGCACAAATATTAACCAGTATGTTGACAAACAGAAGACTAATTGATAAGGAAAAAATAGAAAAAACCCATGCGTTAGAAAAGCTTATAAAATGCTACAGCTATTACAAAATATAAATAGCAAAAAGGTAATGGCAATGAAACTACTAGAATGAGACATGCAATAAGACTCAATTGGAAGTACCTGGATAAACTTGGAACTGTGAGAGTAGAGTGACGAGAAAGCTAATGTAGTCAGCAACTTGGATATGCCCAGCTCTATAAGCTGAGTGCAGAACTTCCAAGATTCTAAAAGTAAATATGGCTCCAAATCAGGGCCTGCAGTGGCATAGCCAGAGAAACATTTGAATAATTTTATAACAGAATGAATATGTAAAAAAATTCACATACTTCAGAGCATATTATAATATACATCTTCCACCCATTTATTTTAACAACAAAAATTATCTTCATTTTTGTGCTACTTCAGATACAAAAGAAGCACTGCCCATCAATATTTCCACAAATGAAAATCAAGATAAGGCACAAATAGACCACAACAAATTAGCATATGATAGCGCTGGGAACTTTTTAATTCTTTTCCATCCATATCTGCAGTTTGTTTATCTGCCAGTGGTATTACAATCGTCCTTAAAACTTACACAAACAAAATATCAAGCCTTATTAAAATCTAAAACACTTCCCACTTTGACATTAATGTTTTGAGAATATTATTTTCCCACAAGACAGCCGTTGGAGAATGAAGGTAAATCATGCTTCACTGAACAGACACCGAAGAGAAACCTACTGGCTCAAGTATGCTTTCTGGAGTGCTGTCAAATTTATACCCAAGATTTCAAATTTTGAGAAGACTGCATTGACAAGAGGAATCAATATAATTTCCAGTGGAAAAAGATCAGATAACCATATTTATAATCCTTAACAGTATAAAAAGAATTAAATAAGCCAATTTATTACAGAACACTCTTTAAAGTTCCAGGATCAAAAAGATGTTATGGAACAGGTAAAACATGCTAACATTTGTCAGATTACAAGTAAATTGCCACTGACACATATAGTGATAAAAGAAAGCAGAAAACTAGCATGGAACATTAAAATAACGAATTCAAAAGATCTTACACCTGTTACTCAATACTTACACAAGCAACATGAAACAAGTGACTGCAGGAGAAGCGAGTCCATGAAAGAGAAATAATAAAGGCAACATATTGAGATTTCCTGAACATCTTCAGAGAGCCTTATGAATGGGCCATAGGATACACTTCCTACAATATTAGAACAGTGAGTTACCTGCGCCAAACTGAATCCAAGAAAAGTAGAATCAAAATTTTAAATGCATGGTCCTTACTTTCATCTATAAAACTACTGTAAAAGTCTCTAATAATGTACTGCATATTGTCAAATTCCTGAGAAAATGGAGAGTTCGGAGGGGCAGCTTGTCCCAGGCGAAGTTGAAGGCTCAACACAGCCTGCAAGAATAGTAATCATCAACATATAACAATGACAACAACGAAAGCTTGATAGCTAAATAACTAAGAGAATGTGTCTAAACAAGCACTTGAATGCAAGAAGATACCTTGGAACATGTAGGGTTCTTGTCACCTAACAAAGTTAGCAATGGAGCAAGCTCCCGTATCCAAGTGATCTGATAGTCTAATATTGTAGGATCAGTTCTATCCATGTATAGCCAGTTTTTTTCCTGTTCTTGGACAAAAAGTTGAGGTGACAAACCAATACAGAAACCACAGTGAAGATTTGGGTCATACTTTTGATAATATCAAACTGAAGTGACAGAGAAAGAAAATGTAATCGTGTTTGCAAAATCCTCTACCTCCTACCCCCTCCCAAGGGAGAAAAATGGGGGAAAAGAAACTGATTTGTACCACATAAAAAGGTATAAAGTAAAAATGAACTTGCTCTTTTACTCCAAAAATTGCAAGAACCATTATAATAAACAAACTACTTGTGAACTATTCTATCTTTAAAGCTGAGAAACTCTTTACAATAACAAACTAACAGCAATACTGTTCCTGTTATTGATGCACTTTAAAACATCAGCAGTCAAGAAAATAAGCTATGTGTTATAACTACCCTATAAATCTGAGTAATATAACAAAACAATTATATTATTTGATTGCCATCCAATTCACTGCAAAAATTTAATTATCACGTTTAAATTTCATCTTGGATGCATGTTATTCGTCACAACATAAATGAGAAGTGATGAATGTGAAGATCCTAAAAGACCGTCCTGTTCCAACCACCACTGCATCTCCACAAAATCTATTCAAATACACTTAAGGTGGAGCATATGATTATGATCATTATATTATATTAAACAATTAAAATATTATGTCTACATAGATTGATCCTAAAGTTTCAACATCAGAATAACCCAGAGAACAATTGCCGATTAAAAATCATGTTAAAACATCCCAACATTATTTTTTATAATATGGATGTGCAGTCTAGTTAATATGAAAAGACATCACAAATTTCAAAGTTTTTCATGAACTAGGAAATAGACATCTTACAGGATCAAGCATTTCGTTGATCGTAGAAAGGCAAGCTAATTTCATTGAAGACTCTGGATTGCAGTTCATGAAAGCCTCTGTAAAAGACTGAAAAAAGCTACGTCTTTAAAATTCATAATCCAAGGAACTGAAGTCACATGATATAAAAATTGAAAATGCTAATATTTAGATTATCAATGTAACAAAAAGCCAACGAAGATGAAAAATATGCATGATTTGAGGCAACATGTTAGCCAGCACAAGATCAACAAACCCGGAGAATACGAGATCTCCAATGACCTGAAATTCCCATGGCTAGTTTTGGGATGTAGGATATAAGTGGTAGTAAGTGTTTTTCGTTAAACCCTTTATTTGACTGTGTCTGCAAAAAACAATGTTCATTGTGTTACTTTATGTGGTATAAATACATTTCTGCTTCAACTAATGACATAACTAGAAGAGCTTCAATGGATCAACAAAGAGAAACTTAAAGACCAAGGACTTATAAGGCTATATCCCTTGCATTTACTGGTTTATAAATAAAGTATTGTTACTAAAACTTGAAGAAAGAGCATTTCATGGTATTATCAGCTAATTGTGCTTTTTCATTATATACTCACAGATTCAAATAAAAGAAGTTCAGAAATGAACCTTTGTAGATAGTGATCCCTCAATGAATTCCAGTAACTTTTCCAGCAAAGCAGGGGAAGGGTAGTTCCAGATACTTAATTGCAAAATTATTTCAGCAATTACAATATTCAGCATGAATATACGACCATCATCCTGAAACGGCATCAATAGAACAAAGTAAATAAATTTATGTTCCTCTGAAGATAAGCAAGAGCCATCAATGGCCAAGTTGAGTACTATAAAATAAGAAAGTAAAATATCCATATACCAAATAGAAAAGTACAAAAATAAAATGATTAGCCACATAAAATAGCTTCTAGTAGTAGAAATCAATAACATAGTCGAAAAACAGAACCACAAAAAAAAAATTAATAATAAATAAATTAATTAATTAATTAAGCCCTTGTTTGGCTCTCATTCTCTAAAATTCATTTTTCCTCAAATTCATTTTCGACCACGTATTTCATGAAACCCACAACTTTCATCAACTTTTCAACCACATATTTCATCAATGTTTATCAAAATCTACGAAAAATCTGATTTTCATCTAAACCAAATAGGGGCTAAATCAGATCAAACAAAGAAAAGACAGTGATATAGGGCAGCTCTAGCAAAGCAATTGGTTTTGCCACACACATTTGTATTCAGTAATTAATTTCATTCTTGGTGAGCTGTGGTTCACTTTTAAATGTACCAAAACATTAACTTGGTGGGAAGAAGGGCATAAATTGGCCTTCAAAATGAACAGCGGAAAGAAATTTCAAATTATTAATAGATATGGAATGCAGAGGAGTTCATAAACCATGGTAGTCCATAAAATGCCATTATTATACCTTTTTTGATTGGTGATGAACTAAGCTTAGGGGAAAAATATCCCACGACTTCTTTAGCATCGCTAGTGAGATAAATTGGTCGCAAGTAGTTGTGTCAGGCTTCTGACTAGGAGGCAGAAGAGTTTGTGTATATTTTCGGCTTCTGCCAATCCCACAAACCAAAAACCTAACTACGAGATCTATGCTTTGAAGTATCAATAGCATACTGTCAAATGATTGTGCGTCAAGCTGAGGAATTGTGTGAACCATGGGCATGAAATCTTGAAAAAAAGTAACTAGTCTGGGCAAAAGATCCTTCAATTTCTTGGTAACTTCAGTAAATCCTACAAACAAGGTTATTGATGACCCCAAGTAGGATGTCAAAGACCTTAAAATCAAGAAATGGAGAAAAATTTTGGTAAAAAAGAAAAAAGATTTTGTTTTGAAAGCAAAAATGCGCGAACATTATGCCAGTTAGAGGAAAGTTAAGTAGAAATTTGAAGATAATCATTACAGTACAAAAGCAAAAGCACATACTGGTCGGTTCTCCGGAAACCTCAGGCTCAAAAGCATGAAGAAGGTCTTCAGCAGGAGTATTCTACAAAAATT
Organism: Olea europaea var. sylvestris; assembly: GCF_002742605.1. NCBI lineage: Eukaryota > Viridiplantae > Streptophyta > Magnoliopsida > Lamiales > Oleaceae > Olea > Olea europaea. Next base: position 22,623 of record NW_019250215.1, read on the forward strand.
AGCTTTGGATAAGAATTCAATCTAAAGAAACAGCTCACAAAAGGAGACATAACACCTTGCCAATTAACCCACAACTATAAAATTTTCGAATAACACATCGACACAGAGACAGCTCAAGGTGTTCACTATAGTACGCATTGACATAAGCTAAAGAAGATATTTGTGAAGAAGTAGCATATTTAATGAAAAAATGACCTTATAAAGAAGAAAGAAAGAACAATCATTCCTTCCCCACCCCTACCCAATTTAAACGTTTCCATTGAGGAAGCAACTATTTAGTAGGAGTCAAAAGGTCGGATGTATGCCCTTTATCTCATGTGAGATAAAAATCCATCGGTCAAGTGTCTCAACTTTCAGTATATGAAAAGTGCAAGAGATATCATTTTATATTAAAGGGAAAGATTAACAAAAGCAATTGATTATTTTAAAGAAGTGGGCTTCAATTGGGATGTCCAGAAAAGGAAATGAGTTGCACATGCATTAATTGGCAGAGACAAGGGATAACAAGCTGTGAGGTTGCGACATAGTTGCTTTTAAAGAGATCATCAATGAAGCATAACAAGGCAGCTGATGATTTCAGTCACCTGAAAATACATACGAATTGGGGCGTGGAAGAGTAAATCTTTCTATCGACATCACATGACAGAAAATTAAAAATTAACGAAACTAAAATTTGCTAGTTGCATTAATTAACCCGAGGATATATTTTTAGCTGACGAGTCATTTTCTCCCTCATCACATGGCAACAACGACAAGCAGTGAACCAGTCCACCAAAAGTGTTCTTTAACTTGCTCTTATCCTCTAGAAAAATTTGATTCTTGCGCAGAATGTCTTCATAATTCTGGAGAATCTGCAGATATGATTTAAAATATCGAAGGTAGACCAGGAATAAAGTAACAAACTCCTTAGAGAAGCAAGATGATAACAACTTTACAGAAGTACAATGTTCAATGTAAAATCGCATCAGCTACCATTTTCCAACAACAGGGCAAGACATCAAAAACTGAAAGAATGAACTTTCAACAATTTAATTTATAACTATAGAGATGCAACAATAAGGATGTGTAGAGAGATATAAAAATATCCAGCTTCAGCAGCTAAATCAACTCAGACATGGTATAACCATTCTTTTAGTTCCTTCACTCGAGTATGAAATAAAATGAGAATAAGTGGACATGCTAAACTAAGCACCTGATTGAGCCCCATTCTTTAAAATCTTATTTTTGCCCAAACTCATTTTCAACAATTACATTCTTCCAATAAAATAATTTTATAGATAAATCCAAATCTTCTCCTTATTTTTACCACACATTCTCCAAAAAAACCGCTATTACAAAATTTATTCTCCCAAAAAATAGGGCTCAAACAAACGCTAAATATTGTGCCTCATACAAGGTGGTAAAGACCCTCCACAACAATTCAACAGATATGGGGAACTCTTTCTAATCATCCACAAAACTAAGCAAACAAACATTCAACTAGAAAGACATTGACTATACCTTTTCAGCATATAAGGAAAATGAAGAGGGATTGTACTGGACAACAAGATCAAAAAAACTGAAAGCCATCAAGCGTACATCAATTGCTAAATGGGTCATTGCATTGAAGATGTATGCCATCATTAAGGAAATCAATGGTCCCTGGTTATCCTACAAAAGGAAACTGATGAATAATTACTGTAGAAAGTTTGAACCAAGCTTTCTCACTAGGAAATAATGTCTGCAAAATGGCAACAACAAATGCCACTAAGTAATTACAAAGGGAATACCAAGATTTGCACATTGTTTACAAGGGAAATGTTGAAATGAAATAAAACCGATGAAATCCGTATTACAACAAAAGACTTAAATCTTAAAATAGAAAAATTAGAGTTCAAAATCTAGAGGACCCAATTTATGTTTGCAAATATTCCATATACTTTTTTTCTTCTGCTACAATGTGAAATTCAAGAATTTGTGCTTTCGTAGTTGAGACAAGCATAGACAGACTCTGAAATGCTAGGAGGATCCAATATGAGCCAGTACAATGCAGTGCTTGCAGGAAAAGAGACGCGATTTTTTAAATAAGCCAAGGCATTTAAATTGTGAATTGTATTCAATGCCGAATAGATTTTGCCAGTGGGCACAAAAAAAAACTGAAAGCCATCAAGCGTACGTCAATTGCTAAATGGGTCATTGCATTGAAGATGTATGCCATCAGTAAGGAAATCAATGGTCCCTGGTTATCCTACAAAAGGAAACCGATGAATAATTACTGTAGAAAGTTTGAACCAAGCTTTCTCACTAGGAAATAATGTCTGCAAAATGGCAACAACAAATGCCACTAAGTAATTACAAAGGGAATACCAAGATTTGCACATTGTTTACAAGGGAAATGTTGAAATGAAATAAAACCGATGAAATCCGTATTACAACAAAAGACTTAAATCTTAAAATAGAAAAATTAGAGTTCAAAATCTAGAGGACCCAATTTATGTTTGCAAATATTCCATATACTTTTTTTCTTCTGCTTCAATGTGAAATTCAAGAATTTGTGCTTTCGTAGTTGAGACAAGCATAGACAGACTCTGAAATGCTAGGAGGATCCAATATGAGCCAGTACAATGCAGTGCTTGCAGGAAAAGAGACGCGATTTTTTAAATAAGCCAAGGCATTTATATTGTGAATTGTATTCAATGCCGAATAGATTTTGCCAGTGGGCACATGTTTTTGTTTTAAAATGTCATGAGAATTATTTATGATGAAGGTTTCTGATCTTATGTTCTTCTCATTTTGAAATTTTCACTTCCATGTCTGCAATCATATCAGTGTGAGGCAAACGTTGAATGTGTTTCATATAATTAGTTTTACATTATTTACCTATCCATTATAACTCTATATTAATGATGTTTAAATAGGACCCAAACATTGTTTAAATTCCATTAATAGAACAATCGGAGATTTAAAAGAATGTGTGTGGAACTATATATCAGGAATTACACTGAAAATCCTTCAGAACTTCAAATTAAAATTCCAAAACAAATTGAAAAATTCAACCAAAACTTTTGACAGGTAACAGAACTCCCTTACTCCCGAATAGAAAGAGGAAAGAAATTCAACATATGGTCATGTACACATTTCTGCATTAACATGGGCCAGCTAGAGCATAACAGAATTTCAGCAGTCAGGTTCTTTTGGAATGTGGAAAACAACATATATCTTAAACATATATCTTAAACCGAGATGCACATAATAGAAAAGACAATAATCAACGAAGACATTTCGGCAGTCCAACTTCTTGAATTATCATGGGTGTTCTATCAAGGTTATTGAGGAAAAGGATCCATTCAACAAGCATCTTTAGATTACAGTGAAGAATATCACTTGCAACATCCTAAGATGAATCAGGGTAAGATTGCAGAAAGTCCAAGTCACAGCTATCAGAAACACAGGGTATTACTGATGTGCTACCGATGCATATTGATAAAATAAGTAAGAAATTTTATTTTATGTTCTTAAATTTAGTCAAGAAAATAAATAATTAAAATCGAGAGATTAAAAATAAAATAAAATGCATTCAGAAACTATCCTAATCCAAAGTATCTGCACTTTGAAACATATTAAATGAAGTATATATAATCTATGCGAGCACGGCTATATTTCCTAAAATTACCTCTTTACATCCAGGGAATATTACTGACTTAAAAAGTTCATACAGTGTTTCACGGACCAACTTATCATCATCTCCAATGCGTACACGTAGTTTCTCTATGACAGCAAGTTTATGCAATTTTAGCTCGCCAGGGTGCTTAAGGAATATATCTTTAATACCTATCAATGCATCTGAAGATGGAACAGGGTCTTCACGTTAAACTCATCACAAAATCAAGCAAGACAAGAATTAGACCACAGACAATACAAAACTTAGCACCTTGACCACTAAATAATTAATCAATTAGCATATAAGTAACATTGCAACGTTGACAATCCGAAGGAAAGAAGACAAAGTTCATAGGTATACAAAAATATCTCATGTCAAGTTTCTCCAGTTCTCTTATCTTTCCAGAAAATTTTCCTTTAGTTCAATCAAGCATTCAGAACGAAGTTATCTTTCCACAAAATATAGTTCACGTAACATAAGGCTCAATTACACGATAATAAACGTGCATTATCTTTGTGACCTTTCCCCTCTCTCAAGTTTCTTGTGATCAAACAAAATGTGCTACATATGCTGTCGCAAAAATTCTACCTTTACAAAACTAACTTTACATGATAGTTCTAAGTAATATCTGATCCCAAATTTTCTCCTCTTGCCATCATCACTGCGCCCTTATTTCAAACATAGTTTTGACAATTACTTGCAGTTATACAGTGATAGATTTGGCACTTGTTTCAACTGAATGTATGATGAATTTTCATCTATTTAATAGAACAGAAATTACATGATTAATAAAAATGCACCACCTTTTCGGACTTTAGAGTTATGATGGCTTGTCTGCTGAAGCAGCTCCTTCAATGTTAAACACTTTCTGCTAATTGCTAAACCCGCCTTTTCAGAGGCTACACTCTGCTCCGGAAGAACTATTGCTTTGGATTTGATTTCAGTGTTTGTAGCATTCTTCGGAGGCGGCAATTTTCGACCAATTTTCCTCTTTATTTTCTGAAAAAACAATTTAACAAGTCAGAGAACTCAATATCACATTTTGACATTGATTTTTTGTCAAATTAAACTTGAAATATTTAAATGAGATGCAAATTATTACTTTGAAGTCTATTCCGCGTTTTTGCCGCTTCTTCGATTGGGCTTTGGTTTTCACCATTGTATTGATATTCTGCTCGGTTCTTCCAGCAAGTCAAGACATAAAGAAAGAGAATTATTTCATTAAAACACTATAATTATAGAATTAGGCTGTGTGAGCCACATTAATTCAAAAAAATACATTTTTAAACAGTGATTTGATATCATTTCAACAATACATTCTTCAATAAAATAATAACACACGCAAATCAAAAAAAATTCCTTATTTTTTAACCATACATTTTTCATCAATACACTATTCAAGAATGCATTATTACCAAAATAATGTGGCTCAAACACCCCGCATAAAAAGGTTGAATGCCTATTACAGCCTCGCATAAATGATGAGTGCAATTCACTCATCAATTTAGTACCTTTAAATCTTAGTTTAGGGTTGTCGTTGAGCATATTTGAACGTTTTGATGCGGGTTTTCATGTTGTTTTGCAGCTTAGATAACTTTTAAGAAAATGCCATGTTTTGGAGTTGGGATGGAGTCGTAATGAAGGTCACACAATTCGAGTATGAAGTGAAGAAAATCGAAGAAAAAGAACATAGCAACGAAGTGTGGAAATTGAACAAATTAAGAAATGGCAGTTTCATGGACGCCGTGACATTGGAATTGGGCGCTTAGGCGCCCAAGAAAAAAAAATCAACAGAAAGCTGGGTGTCGCGGTACCCAACATAAAAAGGGAGATAGCAAGGCTGGCGCCGCAGCACCAGGCATGGGCGCCACGGTGCCAGCAAGAAAAGCGTTGTGGCGCCAACCCAACGAAAAAAAGAGGAAATTGCAATTTTTTTTTGCCTAGATCTGATCTTTCTCATCTTGTAACTTTTGGGAAAGATAAATACCACGAAAAAGACCGAGAAAAGGGAGATTTTTTTTGGCATTGAAAGAAAGAACTCAAGGCAAAGAAACAAAAGATCAAGCAATCCAAGGAGGGCAATCTATAAACATTGGGAGAATATTCGAAACATCAACTGAGTTTTTTCTAATCTCTCATTCTCCACGCTTGTTTATTTGTATTTTAGAATATCATTTCATTCAATCATGAACTAAAATCTTAGATCTAGGGTTGATGTAATCTAACTTGATACAATGTTTGGATGTTGATATGGTATTTCTTTAATTTTTCGCTATTTATTTGTGTTATTTATGCCTATTGCTTTCAATCATCTGATCAATGATTGAATGAATTGATGTATTGAATTTCGGCACTTGAGAGAGGGAGATTTAATCTTGATCTACGTATAACATAACTTGGATTTCATGAATTTCGAAAGAAAGCACAAATTTTTTTAGGCTTAATTCAAATTAAGAACCAAGGGCTTAATAATTTTTATTGATCTAATATGAAATAGAGATATTGGGATTAGAGTATATAAATAAATTCTATTCGGCACTCGAGAGAGAGAATGGGATTAATTTACGATTTTTGCCTATAAATTGAGAATAATTTAGAGAAATAACCATTGAGATTGAAAGACATTGTTGATAGGACAGTGAACTAAATGAAAAAATTAACTGCTTGCTATGATTTATGAGCCTAAAATCTGAAGTTCGCCTCCCGCAAAACACAAGTCCGGCCCTGACAACCACATATATCAATTATGACATTTATGCATTGTTCAACTGGACTTGCTATTATCCTGCATGTCAATACTATTACAAGTAGGATTACGGGTTGCACGGCTTGACTCTTAGACACTTGAGCTTGGCTTGGCTTTGCTCTTTGTTTTGTTCTATAATGTTCGGACTCGGTTACGAGTATGTATCTAAGCGTTGGATCTTTTATTTTTAAAATTGTTGGACACGGGGATATGGCTAAAAGAAGTCCAATTTTCGAACACGGGTACATGGATACGTCGATGCATGATTTTATGAAAAAAATTTGACATGTTACGATGTTGACATATTGATTAAAATATATATTCTTAAATTTTTTTAATTTAATAATTTTAAGAAGTTAGTTTTTTTATACTTATTGCATCATATATAAATACTTAAATAATAAATAGATTTAGCTGAATTTTTAATTTGTGAAAAATGGTAAATTTAAATGATAATAAATTTGCTTCCTTTTTAGAATTAGGACACATTTCTATTGTTTTTTAATTAAAGCTAAAAAAGTAATTCAAATCTTACAAAAATAAAGTTTTTGACACTTTCTCATTTACATTTCATCACATAAACTTTTTCTTAGTGGGATTCTTCTATTAAATGATTGGGCTTACAATCCACTGACCCAATATAGATGTTAAAGCATTGGTGGGCCAAACAAGTAGACCAAGCGGCTACGCCCCTTCATTTTCTCCTGTAGTACTGTTCATCTTCCTTACCTGTCATCTGAGACGGTTCTTCCTCTGCATAAATGGTTCTTCTTCTTCTACCGTTGATTGAAATCAATGCGTGAACAATTCTTCATTTTTTCTTCACGTGGATAGTCGGTGCTTCCCATCTTTCTCCATGGTGACACCGCCGCTGTCAACCTTCCCAAGTTGTCGTATCCGATTGAAAATTGCAGTGTCCGCCAGGGTACTTTTAAAATTGACTTAGTCAAATCACCTAAATTTCACATTGACTTCTCAACAAAAGAATATTATGAAAATGATCTATCCAATGTTAAAAGACAAAAATACCCTTAAATATATTATACAATTACAAAAGTTGATTTTTTTAAAAATATCAATACCCTTTTACTTAACAAATAAAAATCAAACACTTCCTACTTTTCTTATCTGTTTACTCAAACACAGATAAATAAAACACCCTCATCCTTCATCTGCTTCAACCGCAGAAACTAAAAAATTTATCGAAATCGAAAGTTAAAAATTTTGTGGACATCAATCTCGTCGGTTCGGTAAGTTTATATACGCAAATTTAATCTTGTTTTCGTTAAATTATTGTACGTTTAAATCGATAAATTGTATTTCAACATTTAATGGTAATGTAGATAAAAAAAATTAATACATCTGTAATTTTTTAAGCATTTAGCCAGAAAAAAATTCATCTGCATATATTACTGGACAAGTGTTGAGTGTTAACAGCCCGGTGCGTGTCGGTGATTCAGCTCTTTGACCGGCTGCTAAACCCAAACAGCCGGCTGTTTGTCAACTATTTTTCTTTTTTTCCCCTTTTTGGGTTATTTTTATTGCTCTTGATATTTTTCTTGTAAGTAAAAATTCTATTTCAATATGCAGATATGGTAATAGTCACAGTTTGTTACTTTGGTCATTTTGAATTGGACGAAAGAGATCAATGGGTATGAAAATGGACAAGTGCCAAACTTAAATGATAATAATAAGTTTGCTTCCTTTTTAGATTTATAACACATTTTTCTTTTTCTTTTTTTAATTAAAGGTTAAAAAAAAAATTCAAATCTTACAAAAATAAAGTTTTTAACACTTTCTCATTTACAGTTCATCACATAAACTTTTTCTTAGTGGGATTCTTCTATTAAATGATTGGGCTTACAATACACTGACCCAATATAGATGTTAAAGCATTGGTGGGCCAAACAAGTAGACCACGCGGCCACGCCCCTTTATTTTCTCCTTTAGTACTGTTCATCTTCCTCACCCATCATCTGAGACGGTTCTTCTTCCTTTGCATAAATGGTTATTCTTCTTCTTCTACCGTTGATTGAAATCAATGCGTGAACAATTTTTCATTTTTTCTTCCTCACCCGGATAGTTGGTGCTTCCCATATTTCTCTGCGGTGACACCGTCGCTATCAACCTTCCTAAGTTGCCGTGTCCGATTGAAAATTGCAGTGTCCGTCGGGGTACTTTTAAAATTGACTTAGTCAAATCACCTAAATTTCACATTAACTTCTCAACAAAGGGATATTATGAAAATGGTCTATCCAATGTTAAAAGACAAAAATAGCCTTAAATACATTGTACAATTACAAAAGTTGATTTTTTTAAAAGACGTCAATACCCTTTTACTGAACAAATAAAAACCAAACACTTCCTACTTTTCTTATCTGTTTACTCCAACACAGATAAATAAAACACTCTCATCCTTCATCTGCTTCAACCACAAAAACAAAAAAATTTATCGAAATCGGAAGACGAAAATTTTGTGGACATCAATCTCGTTGGTTCGGTAAGTTCATATACGCAAATTTAATCTTATTTTCGTTAAATTATTATACGTTTAAATCGATAAATTGTATTTCGATATTTAATGGTAACAAAGATAAAAAAAAAATTAATACATCTGTAATTTTTTAAGCATTTGACCAGAAAAAATTCATCTACATATATTGTCAGACGAGTGTTGAGTGCTAACAATCCAACGCGTGCCGGTGATTCGACTGTTTGACCAACTATTAAACCCAAACAGTCGGACAAACAGCCTGTTTGGCTTGCTGTTTGTCAACTGTTTTTCCCCTTTTTTGGGTTATTTTTATTGCTCCTGATATTTTTCTTGTAATTAAAAATTCTATTTCGACATGTAGATATGGTAGTAGTCCTAGTTTCTTACTTTGGTGATTTCGAATTGGACGAAAGGTATCAATGGGTATGGAAATGGACAAGTGCTAAACGTGGTGGTATCGCAATTTCCATATTATCAGGTACATCGTATGTAGAACTCTATAATGATTTACAGAACGAGTTGAATGTTGATCTTTCTCAGTACAACATGGAATTAAAATTTAAATTCAGCAAGCATGCATTAGTTTCGATTCACCTATAATTATTTCTTTTGTTGATGAAGTGAATTATCCGATTGAATTGAACAATAAGCACATGACTCTTCTTTTCGTAACTTTAGTAAGGAAGGATGTCGTCAAAGATGAACAAGTAGACTCGGGAGGTGGGGATCACAATACTAATGATTTTCGGGATACGGTGGAGATAGCTCGTGAATATGATGTGATTATTCTAGATATAATTGCACACAGAATCCCTTCTGCAGCTCGTGATAATGAGAATGAAAATGCAAATACTTTTATAAACGAGGAGTTGATTGCTTTATCCCGGTAGAGACATGAGTGAGGTAGGACCTTAGGGGCTAGATCGAGTGGACCATCCTCTAACTCCTCACGTGTGGTTCCAGATAATGAGGATTTTTATATCGAGTAACTGTTTGAAACGACGAAAGATTTGCAAGAAGTCGTGTACCTAATTACACTGAAATACAACTTCGAGTTTAAAGTGGAAAAATCGAATAGATCGTTTGTTGATGCTATCATGCGTAGATGACAGTTGACATTTGCGAGCGACGAAGATGGACATGAATGAGTGCTTCGTAATTCGCAAATATACACGAGAACACACTTGTGAAGTGGGAGTTTGTCGTAGTGATCAGAGGCAAGCCAGAGCTTGGTTTATTGGTCGACAGATAATGCACAAGTATCAGGATCCACAGACAATCTACAGACCATCAGACATCATTAACGAAGTTCATCGAGAGTACGGAGTAGTTATGAGCTACCAGAAGGCTTGAAAGGCCAAAAAATACGTGTTGGAGGATTTAATGGGCTCGACAGAGGAAAATTATGCTAAATTGGTCACGTATTGCCATAACATGGAAAAAACTAATCCTGGCTCGGCATTTTTATTGAGACAGAGGCCAAGAACTGCTTTAAATTATTCTTTATGGCTCTTGGACAATGCATTCGGGGATTTCGAAATGTTATGCGACCCCTAATTCTAGTCGACAATACAACTCTGAAATCCAAATACCAAGGCAAGTTGATTATTGTTACATGTCAAGATGCCAACATCCAAATTTACCCTCGTACATTCGACATAGTTGATAACGAGAATGATCTGTCGATGCGTTGGCTCTTCACAAAGTTCAGGGAAGTAATCGAGGAAGTCGAGGACCTTGCATTTGTAAACGATCGGGGACAGTCTATAATAAATGGTATCGCTGAATTTTTTCTCGATGCACATCATGAGTATTGCATATATCATATATAAGGCAACTTGAAGACCAGGTGTTGGGGCAAAGGCATCGTTTCACTGTTTAGGAGAGCGGCCGAAGCTTACAGTATTGAAGAGTGTAATAGGTATATGGTTGAAATAGGAAGCAAATCATTCCCGACATGGGACTTTCTAACGAAAATGGGGATTGAACATTGGCCGCCCTCATTTTTTCAAGACGTCGATACAACATGATGACGCCAAACAATGCGGAGTCTCTCAATGCATTATTCAAGAAAGATCGAGAGTTACTCATTCTCGCACTGTTTGAGAATATACGTACAAAGCTCTAGCAGTGGTTTCACGATCGACGTGCGGAATCACATAATTACATAAGCGTGCTAGCCCCGGCACAAGAGGTAAAACTCTTCAAGGCTACAGAGGCTGCGAGAAAGTTATATGTCGAACCATTAGACGAGTCGTGCTTCTTTGTGGAATGTCAATGTCATACAACATACATGGTAGATTTGACTGATGGAACATGCACTTATAAACAATTTCAGTTAGAGAGTTTTCCATGTGAGCATGCAGTTGCGGTGGTTATGTATCAAGAATTTGCAGCGAGAACATTGTGCTCTCCTTATTACACTGCTGAAAACTAGAGAGTTGTGTATGTTGAAACCATATTTCCGCTTCCAAATGAAGTCGAGTGGGAAGTTCCTGATCATATTCGCCCGTTCAATACATTGTCGCCACCTCTCATTGAACCACGTGGTCCTGGACGTCCAAATACTTCTAAAATACCATCTACTGGACAATTTTTCTGACCGCGTAGGTGTAGCAGATGCAAATCAGTAGGACATACTCGCCAATTTTGTACAAATTAGGTTTCCCTAAATGACAGTTAGAGCATTGTATATTGTTGTCGATCTGAAATAAACAGTATTTACATCCGCATAATCAATATTCAGATTTCAACTCTTATTTACATTTAAATAAATAGTATTTATATCGGCATAATTAATATTTAGATTTCAGCTCGCATTTACATTGAAATAAATAATATTTACATTGAAATAAATAGTATTTACATGAATAATTACAAACAATTGCAAAAAATAGTTACAAATAATTACAAATATTAATTGCAAAAAATATTTACAAATAATTTATGGATCACAATTAATTTCGTATAAATCACATGCTAACTTATTTCGTCAATTCTATATCCATGACTGGTTGATTCCATCAACCTTATGTGCTATACTCAAAAGTTATATGTATTTGGTTGTGAAAATTCCACAGTCACCCCTGCAAATAAACAAATATGTGTTACTTCGGTTCCAATTATGTACGAACTGATTACTAAATTTAAAAAAAAGGATTACAAAGACTTACGATATAGACTGTCTCGCCGTCGTCGTGTCCCGTACGATGGCTAGTTTGTCCGCCACAGTCAAGTCCGTATGTCTAACTATCAGAGGAACGATCACAGTCATCGGCTCTAAGTTCTGCTCGAGCTGCCCCTGTGTCAGGCATGAATGATCGAGGTCGTATAAATATATCGTCGAATCAGGGAACACGATCTCCGGTGCAATGCAATGCTGATTCATGATCACTGAAATGTACAAATGCGTACAACCCTCCCATGGCTTTCTCCAACACTCGGTGACAACCCGATGACCCACTCGAGCACATATGCGGGAAACACGTACTCGTTACCTAGAAGTTGGAGCGACTGATACTCAATGGTAACGGCACGGAAGAACTCGGTGTTCAGTATTATTCAGCCAGGCTTGTGGAATGATTGTGGATATCTCTCAACTCGATCGCGTAACATGTCCATGGCCATATCGATGTGCTACATCAAGGAAAACAAAGAAATAAATACTTATTTCATTTAACAAATTAAACATAATGTTTACAAAAAGTAACAAAAACACTTCACTTACATTGTCGGCGAGCTAAGCCCCCTGAGTGGTGATATCATGGAACCACTTGTATGCGTCCGATATCGTCCTTCCGGCTATCATGTGCATGACTTTGGAAATAAAATAGAAAAAACGTTAAACGAAGCACATACGAATTCTGGTAGTCTACTAAATCATACAATACTTACTAGGGTAACATTTTTCGCCACTCAGCCTTGAATGCTTTCCACTTAGCATAGTCGACCTCCCGGAACAAATTGGGGTACGTTCCGTTGACGAATCTACTCCTCTTCGCCTCAACCGTGAAGGGAGAGACGACGTACTGTGACGGCACTCTCGGCCTCTTGCCGACCACCGTCTCCGGCATGTCAACAACACTCTTTTTTGCCTTCTCCCGATACAGCGCGTCGACCTATTCTACTATAAATTCGCCCAGACGGGCATACAGATCATCAAAATGGTACCCCTGTCCATGTACGAGAGATCCATAGTAAGGGTCTCTGGATGGAGGAGGCGGAGAAGATGCCCTCGGCGGTCGGAGGTGGTGATGCCCTCGATGGAGGTGATCATCGATCAACTGGATCACGCTCCTACACAAGCAACAACATTATAAATTATTAACTTCATCCGTAATTGCTAACTCATAAAAAATAGTAATCAATAGATTTTATTCAATTCGCTCACCCAATCTCGGTCATGGATCGGATCGGACATCTGGTCGTCTTGGGTGTGCGAAATGCCTAATTCACGCACAAGACCTAAGCCTCCTCCTCCATCGACGGCGTCAACCCAATTATGACTTCAAACTGACATATTGACATTTGAACTAGTATATAATCAGATGTTAAATCACGCACAATATAAATTACAAATGCATAATACTCACCTGAGGGTCGTCGAGGATAGCAGATAACTATTTCCCAATGGGACATCCCTCCGATCGAAATGCTCTCCAATGGTGTATCCGAAGGCAGTGTGTCTCCCCTCGCCTCACAAAACGACCACCCAATAGGGGGACAGTCTCATATGCCCAGATCCGCAACACATACAATTATTATATACAAATTCAATAGGAAGATAATTTTAACATTCATTATGTTAACAATTTACCTGCACCGCCAGGGACAATTCATAGGCGTTGTACTTACGCATGGCTCCCTTCGGCATTGAGTGCGGTCTGATGAAGACGTGTACGTGTCCTCGAAACATCTCCAGCCCCACGGATAGTCGTTGAAACGATCGATGTCATCAACGATCTCTAGATGGAAAATGTCAATCACAATCTTCTTGTAGTGACACCGCACCATGCTCTCAAGAATGTAGACCAGACCTAACTTCAGTCTTTCTAACATCTGATCACACCTCCTAATTGCGTCGAACAGCAGTGTAAGAAGCACAGTTCCCTGTCCCTCGAAGTAAGCATCATAAAGCCTATTTTTTCTCTGAGTCCCATCACCAGCTGTGTCATTGCCCGTAATCTTTAATCCCGTGATCAAAGCAAACTCGAACATCGAAAAACTGGCAACTTTACCCCTGACTGCGAAGTGAAAGGTATCATCGTCGACTGGACTCACCAATCGACATAGAAGTGCATCAATAATCTGACCCGAGTACTGCAGATCTCTCCACGGGTACAAGGGCCACAGGAAAGACTGGTGCAACATATTAGCATGCTGATCATCGAGCAGCTCTAACACAGTAGTGAAACTGTCAAAGCTACTATTTCACGTAACTTTGTTTGGCATCTGTCTCAACTCTATGTCAAGGTGATAATCCATCTTGTAAAAATCCAAAATGTTATAACATTGTGCAAGTGATAATAGAATAAAGCATAATAACAAAAAATTTAGCGAACGAAATTATAATTACAATATGCAAGACGCAGATTCATAATAATTAAAATCATCAATAATGTAAATTTTTGTATCCTATTATCGATAATGTCAATTTTTTCAACAATTATTTCAAATTGAAGTTCAAAAAAATATATCCAAAAGAATATTATCCAAAACTATTAATAAAATTAAAAGTAAAAAATTTATTTAAATTCGACGACTAAATAAATTATTATTTATCAAAAACTAATAATAAAAATATATATTAAATTTCAAATTAAATTTTCAACAATTATTTCAAATTATAATTAAAAAATTAATTAAATTTAATGAATGAAAAGAATATCATCCAAAACTATTAATAAAATTAAAAGTAAAAAATTTATTTAAATTCAACAACTAAATAAATTATTATTTATCAAAAACTAATAATAAAAATAAATATTATATTTCAAATTAAATTTCCAACAGTTATTTCAAATTGCAATTAAAAGAATTAATTAAATTTGATGAACGAAAAGAATATCATCCAAAAGTATTAATAAAATTAAAAGTAAAAAATTATTAAATTCGACGACTAAATAAATTATTATTTATCAAAAACTAATAATAAAAATAAATAGTATATCTCAAATTAAATTTTCAACAATTATTTCAAATTGCAATTAAAATAATTAATTAAATTTGATGAACAAAAAGAATATCATCCAAAACTATTAATAAAATTAAAAGTAAAAAAATTACTTAAATTCGACGGCTAAATAAATTATTATTTATCAAAAAATAATAATAAAAATAATATTAAATTCCAAATTATATTTTCAACAATTATTTCAAATTACAATTAAAAAATTAATTCAATCTGATGAACGAAAAGAATATCATCCAAAACTATTAATAAAATTAAAAGTAAAAAATTTATTTAAATTCAACAACTAAATAAATTATTATTTATCAAAAACTAATAATAAAAATAAATATTAAATTTCAAATTAAATTTTCACAATGGCCTATTGAGTGTTAAAAGACAAAAATATCCTTAAGTGTATTATACAATTACAAAAGAAGGTTTTGTTTAAAAGACATTACTACCCTTTAGTTAACAAATAAAAACCAAACACTTCCCACTTAAAATATCAAAATCAGCAAACTTTTCATATCTGTTTACTCCCGCACAGATAAAAACACTTTCATTTTTCATCTGCTTCAACCTCAAGATCTAAAAAATTCATCGAATGCAGTAACTGAAATTTTTTTATATCAATCTCATCTGACCAGTAAGTTTATAATACGGACATTTAATTTTTTTCGTTAAATAATTTTACGTTTGAATAGATAAAATTTATTTCGACATATAAAGTTAATGTAGATAGTTTTTTTAATCGATCTGTGAAAAATTTTGAGCATTTGGCGAGAAAAAATTCATCTGCAATAATACTGAAAAATTAATCTGCAAAATTTTGGTGTGTTTATTCTGTCGGACAGCCGAATTTGAACTACCGGCTGTCTAGTTAACTGTTGAAAAAAGTCGGCTGGAACAGCATGCTGTTTTTGTTTTTTTAATTTTTTTATTTCCTTTGATATTTTTCTGGCAATTAAAAATTCTTTTTTGTCATGCAAATATGGTTGTAGCCCCAATTTGTTACTTTGGTGATTTCGAATTGGACGAAAGAGATCGATGGGTATGGAAATGGAAAAGTGATAAACGTGGTGGTATCCTAATTTTCATAACAGAACAACAACATATGCAAAACTCTATAACGTTCTACAGAACAAGCTAAATGTCGATCTCTCTCAGTATGACATGGAATTGAAATTTAAATTCAGCGATCAGGAGGTTTTGAGTCCACCTATGAGGATTTCTTTTGATGCCGAAGTGAATTATTTGTTTAAAATGAACAACAGGCACTCGACTCCTATTTGCGTGACTTTAGTAAGGAATGATGTCGTCGAAGGTGAACAAGTAGACTCAGATGGAGGGGATTACAATGTCAATGATTTTTGGAATACCGTCCAGATAGCTCGTGAAGATGATGTGGTTATTCCAAAGACAGTTACTCACCGAATTCCGTGCATAGTTCACGACAATGAGTGTGAAAATGTAAATACTTTTACAGACGAGGATTTGATCGCTTTATCCCGACAGAGACATGAGTGGAGTGGGACCTCAGGGGCTGGATCGAGTGGACCATCCTTTAACTCTTCGCGTGTGGTTCCCGATAGTGAGGATTTGTATGTCAAGCAACATTTGAAATGAAAAAGGTTTGCAGGAAGCTGTGCACCTAATTGGGCTGAAATACAATTTTGAGTTCAAAGAGAAAAAATCAAACAAGTCGTTGTTTAATCACCTGCGTAGATGAAAGTTGCTGTTTGCATTTGTGAGCGACGAAAATGAATACGAATGAGTGCTTTGTAGTTCGCAAGTACACACGGGAACATACTTGTGAAGTGGGATTACATCGAAATGATCGTAAGGCGAGCCCGAGCTTGATTTATTGGTCGATAGATAATGCACAAGTATCAGAATCCACGTACGATCTACAAACCATCGGACATCATTAACGACATCCGTCGAGAGTACTAGGATTGGGCAAATCTCCCGAACCGAACCGACCGATCCGAACCCGACGATTCTTGTCAAATTAAATACCCGAACGGATATCTGAATTGAGAACCGACGGGTACAATTCGGTTCTCGGTTCTAGACCAAAAACCGAAAAATCGAATAAGAATCGAATATTTCTAATTTTTTATTTTTTTTAAATTGAGTAAATCAAATTATTTTAATTTTAATTTTAATTTTTTCTAAACAAATTAACAAATAAATGATTTCTAAATCCAAATTTTTGCCCCAATAATTTGTTTCATTTCTAATTTTTTAATTTTTAGCCCAATTACCCATTTTATTGTTTCATTTCTTAGCCAAACAAGATAAAATCCACTAAATAACCCTAAACACCTACAATAAACTGCATAACGTTGTCTCGACTCTCGCACTCACTCTCGCAGCCTCGCTAATATTCCAAAACTTATACAATCGTCGGCCGACACTCTGACCTCCGATCGAAGCCGTGACTTTCGCCGACCGAAGTTTTGATCGTAGCGATCATTTGAACAAGGTAGTTTAATAGTCTCTGACATTCCAAAATCATTGAATGTATCATTAGTCGTATTTATATAACGTTTTAAATGTTAAAAAATTTAATTATAGTACAGAACCGAACGGAACCGAACCGAACCGAATGGAACCGAACCCAAACGGTTCCATAATTATATTTGGACCCGACGGTTCCATTTACTAGATACCCGAAAAGTTTGGTTCGGTTCGGTTCTAAAGAGAACCAAACCAAACCGACCCGCACCCACCCCTAGAGAGTACGGATACTGTCTTAAGTTACCAGAAAACCTTAAAGTCTAAGAAATGTGCATTTGAGAATTTAATGGGCTATGCAGAGGAAAATTATGCTAAACTGGCCAGGTATTGCTATAACATGGAGAAAATTAATCGTGGCTCGAATTTTTTTATTGAGACAGAGGGTGAGAATTGCTTCAAATTCTTCTTCATGGCTCTTGGACAATACATTTGGGGATTTCGAAATGCAATGCGACTCTAATTCTAGTTGATGGTACAACACTAAAATCTAAATATCAAGGCAAGTTGATTATTATTACATGTCAAGATGCCAACATCCAAATTTACCCTCTTAGGTTTGGCATAGTCGATAGTGAGAATAACCTGTCGATGCGACAGTTCTTCACAAAGTTAAGGGAAGTAATCGGGGAAGTCGAGGACCTTACATTTGTAACCGATCGAGGACGGCCTTTAATAAATGGTATCACTGAAGTTTTTTCAGATGCACATCATGGGTATTGCATGCACCAAATTCAAGGCAATCTGAAGACTAGGTATCGGGGCAAAGGTGCCGTTTCATTGTTCAGGAGAGCGGTCGAAGCCTACAATGTTGAAGAGTGTAATAAGTTCATGGTTGAAATAGGAAGTAAACATTTGATGCATAGGATTATCTAACGAAAATGGTAATTGAACATTGGGCATGCTCGTTTTTTTCAGGACGTCGATACAACATGATGACGTCAAACAACGAGAAGTCTATCAATGCATTATTCAAGAAGGGTCGAGAATTACCCATACTTGCACTGATTGAGAATATCCGTACCATACTACAGCAGTGATTTCACGATCGACGTGCGGAATCACAGAATTGCACGAGCGTGCTAGCCCCAGCGCAAGATGAAAGGCTATTCAAAGCTACAGAACTTGCGAGACAGTTGAATGTCAAACCACTAAACGAGTTGCGCTTCTCGGTGGAATGTGCATGTAATACGGCATATATGGTGGACTTGACTGATAACATAAGCACTTGTACAAAATTTCAGTTAGAGACTTTTTCATGTGAGCATGCAGTCGCGGTTGCTATGTATCGAGAATTTGCAACTAGAACATTGTGCTCTCATTACTTCACGACTGATTATTGGAGAGATGCGTACGCTGAGACAATATTTTCTCTGTGGAACGAAGTTGAGTGGGAAGTCCCCGACTATATTCTTCCACTCAATACATTGTTGCCACCTCTCATTGAACCGCGTGGTCCTAAATGTCCAAGTACGTCTAGAATACCATCTACCAGAGAATTTCCTCGATCGCGTAGGTGCAGCCAGTGCAAATCAGTAGGGCATACTCTCCAATATTGTACAAGTCATGTTCCTCTAAATGATAGTTAGATCATTTGGTAATGTTGTCCATCTGAAATAAACAGTGTTTGCATTTATTCTACGATATTTCAAAGGATGTCGTAATTAATTATCATTTAATAATCAATTACAATGTTTACGAACATTTTGTAAGTACAAAAAACCAATATTTACAGTGTTTACCATTATTTCGTAATTACAAAAAATTACAACTAATAATTACAATAAATCTATGGATCACCATTAAAGTAGAATAAGTCGCAGGCTAACTTATTTTGCCAATTCTGTATCCAGGATTGGTTGATTCTATCAACATTATGTGCTATACTCAAAAATTCGATTTACTTTATTGCAAAAATGGCACAATCGCCCCTGCAAATAAACAATAATGAGTTTGATCAGTACCGTACAACAAAAAAATTAAGTATTAAATTTTAAAAATTTTAGAACCACTCACGATATTGTCTGCCTTGCCATCGTCGTGTCTGGCACGACGATTAATCTGTTCTTCACAGTCAATCCCGCTTGTCTAGCCATCATAGGGACAAAAAAGCATTGGACTCCAAATTTTGCTCGAGCTGACGTTGTGTCAGACATGAATGATTGGGGTCGTACACATATATAGTAGACTCAGCGAACACAACCTCCAAGACTATGCAGTGATGATTCACGATCACTGATATGTACATATGTGTACAACCCTCCCATGACTTCCCCCAGACATGTGGCCACATCCCTATGGTCCATTCGAGTATGTAGTCGGGCACCGCGTACTCCTTGTCGACATGTTGGAGCGACTGGTACTCAATGTCAACGTTTCTTCCGAGCTCCAAATTCAGTATGACTTGATTAAGACTGTCAAATGACCCCGAATATCTTTGAACCCAATCACGCGACAAGTTCATGACCAGGTCGATGTGCTGCATTAAGAAATAGCAATACAAAAGGGAGTTATTTCATTGCATAAACAAACAATGATGTACAAGTCATAAAAAATAACAATATGACTACTTCACTTACATCGTCGGCAAGCCAAGCTCCTGAAGTAATGATGTCGGGAACGACTTATAAGTATCGCAGATCGTTACAGTACCGATCATACAGTTGGTCCTAATAAAAGAAATAGAGAAATGTTAAAAAAGCATATACGAGTAACGATCACTAGTATGTACTAATATCACTAATATCGTGATTACTTACCCGGGCAACATTCTTCTCCACTCCGTCTCGAACGCTTTTCATTTGGTATGGTCCACCTCCCAAAATAAGTTGGGGATCATCCCATCAACGAACTTCCTCCTCTTTGTCTCAACCGTAAAGGGAGATAAATGTACTGTGGCGGTACTTTTGGCCTCTTGCCTACCACCAGCTCCGTCACGTCAACAACACGCTTTTTCGCCCCAATCACAGTGGTCATCCTCCCCTCACCTACCTCGGGCATTGCCCCCTCCTCCGCCCCGACGATTGCCACCTCTTCCACGCTTACCTCCTCTTTCGTCCCCATCGTCACCACCTCCTCGACCATAGCTCTCGTCCTCGAGAGGCCCACCTCCTCATCCATCCCGTCAACACCACCTCCTCAACCCCCTCATTCGCTATAGTCGGAACCACCTCCTTGACTATCGCTCCCATCCCCGATGGGGCCACTCCTTCCTCCACCTTCAAGGCCACCCTATCATCCATGGATTGAAGAAAGGATTCTCATGCATCCTTTGAGCACGACTGTGGGTGACCCCCATCTCTATCCTCTCGATCATCCCCCTGATCGTCACCCCATCGTCTGCCTGCTATATAACCTCAGAGTGATATCACATCATCCTGAAGATCCCCTAACTGCCCACGGAGCACTCTAACATCATCAGCTATATCCTCGACCCTCCCTACCAACTGGCGTCCTAGATCGTCGACCCGCTCCACCATATCTCGACGCAGCACATCGACCTCCTCTGATATAACTCCTATTAGCTTTCGACGCAGTGCGTCGACCTCCCTTGATATAACTTCTACCAGCTCTCTACGTAACGCACCGACCTTCTGCACCATAAATCCAGTCAGGCGATGGTACAGATCATCAGAATAATCACCCTGAGGAAGAAAAGGTGATCCCTGGGCGGAGGTGATGCCCGATCAACTAGCTCGCAGTCCTATACAACCTTACATGTTATTAACTTATTCAATAATTGCTAACTCATACAAAATATTTATCAATAATTCATTTAACCATTCTCGATTGGGGATCGAATCGAACATCTGGTCGTCTTGAGGTGTGCGAAACCGCTATTTCATGCACAAGACCCTGCGCCTCCTCCTCCATCGACGACATCAAATGAGTTATTACTTCAAGCTGATATATTTACATTTTAAAAAGATAAAATCATGTAATGAGATTTTAAATTATGTACAATATAAATCACAAATTTATAATACTCACATGAGGGTTGTCGAGGAGAGCCAATAATTATTTCCCAGTGGGACATCCCTCCACTCGAAATGCTCGCCAATGGTGCATCTGAGGGCAGTGTGTCTCCCTTCGCCACATAAAGCGGGTACCCAATATGGGGATGGTCTCATACGCCCAAACTTGCAACAGATAAATTAGTACATACAAGTTCAATAGAAAATTTTTTTTAACATTGATTGCGTTAATCATTTACCTGCAGTGCCAAGGGGAATCCGTACGTGTCATACTTATGCACGGGCCCCTTAGGCTTCGAGTGCGGTCTGGTGAAGATGTGGACGGTGTTCTCGAAACATCGGAGGCCCCATGGATAGTTGTTGAAGCGATCTATGTCGTCGACGATCTCCAGGTGGAAGAGGTCGATCGCAGTCTTCTTGTGGTGACACCGCATCATGCTCTCAATGATGTAGACCAGACATAACTTCGGTCTGTCCAACATCTCGTCACACCTTTTGATCGCGTCCATCAATTGAGGCAGAACCACCGCCCCTTGTCCTTAGAAGTAAGTGTCCTGCAGCCTATTTTTTCTCTGAGTCCTACTGCTAGCTGTCTCATCTCCCGTAATCTTCAATTCAGTCAACAAACCAACTCGAACATGGAAAAGATGGGGACTTTGCCCTCGAGGTCGAAGTGGAGGGCATTGCCATCAACTGGACTCAGCAACTGACATAGAAGAGCATTGATCATCTGACCCGAATACGACGACTCTCTTACGGTATAGATGCACAGAAAGGACTAACGCAACATATCTGCATGCTGGTCGTCAAGTAGCTCCAGGACCTAGGTGAAGCTGTCAAAGTTACTGTTCCACGTAACTTTGCCTGACATCTATCTCAACTCTATATCCAAATAATAATTCATCCTGCGAAAATTGAAACAAAATATTAGAATATTATACATGAAATAATGAAATAAAGCATAATAACTCAAAATTAAATGAACTGAATCGTAACTACTACCAAGACACAGATTCATGAAATTTGTTCTCTCTTACCAAAAATTAATAATATGAGTTTTTTACAGTATTATCGAAAATTAATAATTACCATAAAAATTAAAATTAAAATTACAATTACAATTATAATTAAATTTAAAATAAAAAGTCAAAATTAAAATTAAAAAAGTAATTTGAAAATTAATTTTAAAGCAAGAAATTTCTTTAAATTAAAATTATAATTACAATGAAAATTTAAATTTAAAATAAAATTACAATTACATTTAAATTACAATTACAATTAAAATTAGAATCAAAAAAGTAATTTGAAAATTAATCTTAAAATAACAAATTTCTTTAGATTAAAATTACAATTAAAATGAAAATATAAATTTAAAATAAAATTACAATTACAATTAAATTAAAATAAAAAGTTAAAATTAGAACTAAAAAAGTAATTTGAAAATAACAAATTCCTTTAAATTAAAATTATAACTAAAATGAAAATTTAAATTTCAAATAAAATTAAATTTTAAAATTAAATTAAAAATACAACTTTAAAATTAGGATCAAAAAATTAATTTGAAAATTAATTTAAAATAATAAATTTCTTTAAATTTAAATTACAACTAAAATGAAAATTTAAATTTAAAATAAAATAAAATAAAAAATTATATTTAAATTAAAAATAAAATTTTAAAATTAGAATTAAAAATTTAATTTGAAATTCAATTTTAAATTACATAGTTTATTTACATTAAAATTTTTAATTATAATGAAATTTAAATTTAAAATTAAAATTAAAAAAATATTTAAAATTATAATGAAATTTAATTTTAAAATTAATTTTAAAATAACAAATTTCTTTAAATTAAAATTATAACTAAAATGAAAATTTAAATTTAAAATAAAATAAAAAATAAAAATAAAAATTTAAAATTAGGATTAAAAAATTAATTTGAAAATTAATTCTAAAATAACAAATTTCTTTAAATTAAAATGAAAATGAAAATTTAAAATTAAAATTAAAATTAAAATTCAATTTCAAATATAGATTTAAAATTAGAATTAAAAAAATAATTTTAGAATAACAAATTTCTTTAAATTTGATCAAGAAAAAAATTATTTAATTAAAAATTCCAAACATTTAGTGATTTAAATTAATTTAGGAAATTAAAAAAAGGGCCGGTTAGAACATGCTGTTAAATAGCCAGTTTAACCGGTTGTTAGACCTGGCTATTAACAATCGGCCGGCTGTCAACGGCTCGTAGCTCCTTTCACTCGAATCCACCATTTTCGACGAGTTGGAGCTCCCCAGACAATCAAAATGGGCTAATACACTTTATCTATTCACAAATCTAGCCTTATTCATGCATTTCATTACACAAAAATAATATTTCAACCAATAATCTGATTAAAACTCAACAAAATCCAACAATTTAATTATAACTCCACAAAAACTAATATTTACAATAGGAGATAGCCGGCAACCGGAAGTTCAACAGTGAGGGAGATGTCTGGACGGCCGACTGTCAATTAAAGTGATTTCTTGAGTCCGAACCGTCGAGAGAGAGAGAGGAAGATGGAGGGGTATTTTTGAAAAAGTGTCTTTAAAATGTATTTTCGTTTTTTTTTTAATCAATCAAAGGTCAAAGTGAAAATAAGGGTGGATCAAATGACCATTTTCACTAATTTCCTCGTTTCGACTACGAGAAGAAGTAGAGAAAGGCGAAGGTAAATCCACTCGTCTTCTAACTTCTCACTTCTTTCTTAGCCATCCACTGCCAAAAAGTGGTGATAAGATGGTCAGAGTTTTCTAGCCCTGGGTATTGCATATTTTAATAACCGGTTTGTTTTCCACTTTTTGTAGCTTAAAGGTTCAAAGTTATTACTATTAGATTTAGGGTTTATTTTAAAAAAATTAGGATATCTTTTACATCGAATAGTGACTATTGTTTGTGCTATTTCTCTTATTTAGGATCTTACCTTACTTGCATTCTTGTAAAGCCTCCATGTAGCAGGCCAAGATTTTTGCCATCTTCGATGATGCATCAGAATTTTTCCTTTTATTTGAGTTCAGATAGATAGTTTAATTGCTCTTGTTTTAAAACCAGAGACTAGATATTTCTCCATAGGTGACTGGATATGGAAGGATATATATAAATGGGGTCCATCAATAAAGAGCCACCAGAACTGAACATAGGAAGAAAAAGGAAACTTAGGAAAGGGTTTATGGATTTAGCCAAGTTGTTTACAAGTCTAGTGATTGCCTTATGCCCGTTTCCATGTTTTGATTCGAAGCACACATTTGGAGTTTATTGAGTTGGTTCTCCACTTTTAATGCAAAAATCAGTGCATCCGTCAGAGTTAAAATTGGTTGGAGTGCTAAATTATCTTAAAATACCATTTTAATCCCCTTATATATAGACCATTTTGTTGATCAACGTAATCGATAAAATTCTTCTGTATACTTGTTGATAGTGTGATTGTCTTAACGAAGATTTTGGTGTTATTGATAAAGAAATTGTTCATATATGATGGGTCGGACCCTACTAATAATATTTTTGTGATTTTCCCTGAGGTCAGTTAGAGGTAAATAAGGGTTTCTAGGGTTTTGTGTTGCATCTTCTTCCTCCTCTAGTTGCTTCTCTCATTGCCCAATGAAAACTCATTGGAATCTAAGTTGCCATGGATGTTATTGTGACCTTTCGATAAATCGTTGAACCTCTATTCGTGATTGGTGGTTCGACCTCTACTCGTATAGTCCTAAGTAAGTAATTAGGTTACGTAAAATACTTGCTCTAGTACTAATTTTGATACGGAAGATAATTGAAATTCTTGAAACAAGAAGAAAGTTGAATAGCTCGAATTGTATAGAATAATTTGATTATAATGAAAGAACTAAACTCCTAATCTTGACTATGTAAGGAAATAATATCATAAAAGAAAAGTAAATGAAAAATTTAAAGCAGTAGAATTAAGAAACTTGAAAGGACTAAAAGGAAAGAAAGTCCTAATTAAAAAGGAAACAAAATCATATCCTACTAAGGGTGGGAAATAGCTAGACCAAACAATTCGTAGGTACACGAGTTCCACCTATGGGCTGTTGGGGATCATTTTGAGATGACCCATGGACCAAGTTAAGCTCACTTTGTCACGAGCCGATTCTTTTGTACTCGTGGACGGCTCTGCTCTGCTTGACTCGAACCATGAGGCCAACAAGACCTGTGATGCTCGGACTCTTGCTTTCGGCCAGCATACCTGTGTCAACACGACACGACACGAGTATGGGTATGAGACATGAGGCGGACACTGAGGAAATTGTTGGAAATGACAGGATAAACCAGGTGTATTTTCAAAGTGACATTTGACCGCCTTTTTAATTAAAAAAAACGAAAATTGAATGTAAAGCTTAAAATCCCAAAATACCCTTCGACTATCATCTTTCCATTTGCTGAACAATCGCACAAAACTGAAGAAAAAATATCAATTTCCAGTCGGTCAGAGAACTTGCTAGTCCATTGCCGGCGAACTACTTCTTGTTAAGGTAACCGTTATTATATCGAATATTTGCTTGGATTAATGTTTATATATTGATAAAAGGTGTGAATAATTCATTTGTGGGAGTTTTTTTTCAATATATTGTTGTTTATGTAGGTAATACAGGGTTTAGATAGTGTTTTAGTGGTTGGTTTTGTAAATTTGGAAGCTTTTCTCGTTGCAAATGGAGATTTTTCGACGAGAAAAGGCATATTGCTGGTGGGCAGATTGTTAAAACAGTTGGTATTTAATAGTCAGCCCATACCGACTGGACAGCCGGCCCAACTTAGTGGGCCGACTGTCGGCTCACTCTTTTTTCTTTTTTTTTAATTTTTCAGCCCAATTTTTTTTTTACATAATAATTTAATTTGAAATAATTTTTATTATTAGTTTTTAATAAATAATAAATTATTTAGTCGTTGAATTTAAATAAAATTTTTACATTTAATTTTTTTTTAATATTTATATTTATTTCCTCATTTTTGATAAATAATAATTATTTCGTTCAACGAATTGAAATAATTATTTTAATTGTGAACTTAAATTTAATATTTATTTTTATTATTAGTTTTTGATAAATAATAATTTATTTACTCGTCGAATTTAAATAAATTTTTTACTTTTAATTTTATTAATAGTTTTGGATGATATTCTTTTCGTTCATCAGATTGAATTAATTTTTTAATTGTAATTTGAAATAATTAACAATTGCACAAGTCAAAGTGAAATTTCCCTTTTTTGACTATTTCATTTTTAAAAGTACCCCCAATTGAAACTGGCACACAACGGCACAGAGGATTGGAAAACTGAGGGAGACGGGTAAATGTAGGTATTAAAAAAATAAAATGAGGCCCTTTAATTTTTGGGCCTGAGGCATGGACCTCACTTGCCTTTACCCAAAATCGGCCCTAGACCATATGGGTAATGTTCTTAAGCAACCTTCTGGGACCAGACGACCAAACCTTAACAAAGTGTTTTACGTACTGTCAAACATTGCCCTCGAAGGATTGAGGAGCAACCAGAGACTAAGGAGACTTGTAAACAAGGTGAAGTTACTGCATAGGATGATGGAGAAGCAATCACTTAACTGTGTAACGACGTATTTTGGCTCCAAGGAAACGTAATGATATGCAACACTACAAAATCATTCACACCCATTGTACAATAAGTAAAAAACTATTTAACGTTATCAGTGAGGTTGTCTCCAGAGCACTAGTGAAAGCACGTCCGAAGCAATTAATGCCACCAACTGCAAAGGACAACTCTTCACTAGAATTTTCGAGAATGAATTTCTCGGGTCTAAGGCAGAACTTGTTGAATATTTGTCTCGTGATTGATTACATTTTTCTTCTTCAATCAAATTTGGGAAGAGTTTTCTTCAAGTGGGAAAAAATGATTCAGGACAATATTATTGCAAGTATAATAGGATTTTGTTTCTTTTTGATAAGTGTATTTATTATACTTATTTGAGTCGTTAAATTAGAGCAATTATTATTATTTTAAATGAATTGAGGGTTAATTTTATATATATTTCATTAGTTAGATGCATCTCGATGAAAAACGATGGAAGTTGGCAAAAAGAGCAATAAATTGGTCAAAATGAACTGAATCCAATCTTTGTGGATTAAATTGCAAAGCAATAATAGTTGATTCGAACACAATATCGATGATTAGAGAAGGTGTAGACTCCATTAGATGGAATTGAAAGCCAAAAAACCAAGAAGACATCAAAACAGCTAAAATGAATGAAAATCGAAATTGAGGGATTAAAGTGCAACAAATGGAAGATTTTATAACAGCGCGCACACACATGCTTAAAGTGGCCCACATGGGGCCCTATTAAACTCTTATCGTGAGCAAAACCAGCATACGACGAGTGTGCAGCGAAATGTATGGCACGCGCAAGTGGGCATTTCTTGCCTGAACGGCCCACTTTCCTTTTTTGACCTAAACTTGTATGGAATTAAATTTTAACCTACAAGAGACTGTGAGAACGGGAAACCACATTATTTTACATATTTTTCAATATACGGAGGAGGCTAGCAACCAATTCAAAGGCAAGTTACACAAAGAGATTGAAAATTCAAAGATCAAGATGAAGATTAACGAAAAAAAAAATTTGATTTTTCACTTTCCAATTGTCGTTTTCAATTTCGGGTGATTTTTTTTCAAATCTTTTTGTGTGATTTATTATATAACATGCTAGGCTAATTCTTTTCATATATT
>NW_019250215.1:51844-55711 GCF_002742605.1 Olea europaea var. sylvestris
TATAAGGATGTAATTCATGAGAATAGATTTTATATCCTTATCTAAATTGATCGAAAGCATGGTTACCACTTCTAATAAACAAGGAGATTGTTTTTTCGACATTTTTCATGTTTGACGATCAATATTAGATGAAACTGAAAAGTACGAGGCATGATGAAATATATTTCAACTTATTTTTTTCTTAATATACTGGCAGCATTGAGCAACGTTATTCACCAAACATGCCCTTAGGTTATTAATTAATGAGAAATAAGAAGTTGATGATCAATGAACATGGGCTGCAAAAAGTAATAGAAAGTATGCTGCCGTTAATGATTTCTACATCCACTTTTTACAAAATTAATCACTTTTAATCGTGCACCTAATCTTGCTTCTAACTCTTTACTTGGCGGCATAAAGCTGAAACAATAGATTAATAATTCCCCTTTAATTCCATTGTAGGAAAGAAATGATGGCATAATGTTGGGTTCGAATCTTTCACACAAAAGAAAAATGAACTTTGTTTTTATAAATTTATAACTTGAATTTGAAATATAAATAAATAAAGTTCTCCCATCTTTAAAATTCAACAGGTAAAGATGGCAGAAAAACCCGTCCCGCCTCGTGAAGAAGGCAAAAAAGAAAAAATTAAAATTAATTACAAAACGACAAAACGCAATCCTAATCTAATATCTTCCATCTCCCTTTGACGCCCACAGTCTCTCTCTCTCACTCGTCGGCCGCCGCCTCTCTTATGTCCCCAAAATCCCATTCCAGTCACTGAAATCACATCGAGTCTCGAACCACCCTCCACAAGCAATCCCATCAACTTGTTTTTCTGGCTCTCAATGCCTATAAGCTCAGATTCTTCAACTAAAAGCGCATCTCCTCTCCGATCATATGCCAGACTGTTGATGACAATTGGATTCAAGCCTTGTTGATTAAAGGTATTATTGAACTTGTATTGACATCTCTGATGTCATTCTGCTATGCCCCTCACCCGAGAACTGCTTGATGTTAATATTCTATATTATTTTTGGCAATTTTCATGTTCAGATATTTGGTTGATTAAAAACTCATCTTATTTTTCTATAATAAAAAAGTTATTTATTAATTATATGAGTCTAAATCTTAAACATCATTAACCAGTTATTCTTGTTGGAAAAAATAATTAGTTGCAGTAATGATCAGAACAATATAATGCAGAAATATAAAATTTATCGTCCGATTGAGTCTCGTGACAGCACGATGTCCTAAAGTAAAATTGCTCGTCAATAATTGCTGCGACATCCGTGGACAATCACTCCCAGGATAAAACGATCGTAAACCACTTGTGCAGCAATCACGAATAGTTTTTCTAGAACTCTCAATTGTACTCCAGAATAAATGTAAAAACCCGAATATAAGAAATTCAGAATATGAAAAGGAGGATTGATGCAAGATGATTTTTCTATTTTCTTTTTGTGTGTATTTTTCCCAAAATGAGATATGAGTTTATATAGGCAAGATGGAAGTAACAGGCTTCACCATGTTAATGCAGAATTTTAATGACTGAGTAGTGGGTGTTTTAATGACTGTTAGTGGATTGTTACAAAAACAAACAGTCAGAAAATACTGGCTAGTTTTACCCATTAAATAATAAAGAAAAAAAATCATTTATTTTAGTCAAGGAAGCCCAAGGCCCCAATCAAGACATTTTAATATCTGCGTGGGGAGTGACTCGAACCCCTGACATCCCACACAAATGTCACATTTCCCATCACTTTGATATTTTATCTAATTTGATTATTTTTTTCACATTTTATATTTATACCATAAATATATAACAATTCTTACATTATGCAAATCAAATAGTAGATGTTCCGTGTTTTTACTTTGCATATTGGCGTTGTTAGTTTGAGCATTACTTACTTTGGATTTTAAAATTTGAATTTTTATTTTTTTATCTAATAATAATATATAACTCTAAAGTTTGAAAATGTGAAAAAGGGGGCAGTAAACGGGTCAAGTTCCGCCCCTCCCCTCCCTTCCTAAGGCGGGGTAGTCCGAATCCAACTTATTGCCATCCCTATAAACAAGATAAATTGTTTAAGAAACTAGGAAGTTGGACCGATGGGATGTTAAAAAGGGGGAAAAAATCCTATTTTCCTCGTTTAATATGGAATAACTTTCTCCTTGTTGATGTTTCACAAGTTTCCTAATTATCATCTTCTTCACCCAACCCAATATTGTGAAGAAATAATGAATTGGAAGAATATTTAGAAGACTGTAATTTAGAGTTTTATTTTTATTTTTTTTATTTGACTAAAAAAAGGTAAGGATGCTTGAAAATTTTCATTAACAACTTTTAAATGACAGCTACAATGGTGTTAAATAAGCGAAATATCTTGTTTTCAAGTCTCACTTTCGTGCATAAAATGTTCGATTAATGGATAGCAAGTTCGATTTTTCTAGCGAGATTATTCGAGAAAAATAAGTTGAAAATAAAATGCAAATAAATAAATTCCTTTACTGTTCGGTCAAAAATGTTACACTGTGGATTTCCTATAAATACTTTGACAAATATATCAACCAACACATTGCACATCCTCCTCCTGCCTATGAAAAAAAACCAGTTCTCGACAAACTCCATCTTCCCTTGGCCGCCTCGGACACTTTCTTTACCAAAATCCTTCATCTTCGTTCTACGATGAACATTCATACATGGAACAAATCGTCGCGCAGCAAAAGTGTCCGATTGGGCCAGAATTACGCGCAGAGAGAATATGATTCTCCCTCGAAATGGCTCGTGTTTTGGAGGATAATTACAAAACAGAAGAAGAAGAAGAAGAAAAATTCAGACTCTACATTTTATGATCCTAATACATACATGCAGAATTTTGATGAAGGGTCAGGAAGGGTGGAACCTGATAATCTTTACAGATCTTTTTCTTCTAGGTATGCAGATCCCTCAAGGATTTCTTGCAGGATGAATTCGATGAAATGACGAGTCGACTTGAAAAAGAATCTCTTTTTAGTTGCTCTCGATTCTCTAGAAGAAACACGGGCTCTTCTGATGGTAACACGCTTGATCCCACTCATGGGGGTCAGCTCAAATCAATATTATCTAAGGTTAGCAGCTTGTATGGTTGGTTCTTGAATCTGTGTGAATGGAACTTGATGCCAACAGGAGCATTTGTGTACATTATATTATGACTTGTCACTTGTTCTCTTCATTTCATGCCTTTTTTTCCCTTCTCAACCAATAAAATTTGTTCACCTTCTATACAATCAGATTTGTTGTTCCGAGCTTAAAATATGCGGTAATACAGAACGAACCATAGCAAAGTTTAATCCGCAGGAGCGTAATTAAACTCAATATATGGGGTTAAACTTGTAGTAAGTAACTATAATAAAATCAGAAATAAAAAGAAGAAGAAGAAAAGGATAACCCATAATTTTTGTAATTTGACCATCGGATCAGGTTCAAATATTTGGCCGAATTTGACACAAAAGTCACTTTTTCAAATTTGGTTCTAACACTTAAACCAATTTTCCCTTAAATTTTAAACCAATTTCCAACAAGATTATTATCTGGCATATGAATTCTAATTCGTAACTGAATATCAGCAATGAGGATTCCTTATAATTAAGGATTTTTGGGATTTAAAGATGGTATTTTCCATTGTTGAAGTTGCATTTTCTTGTCGTTTCTCTACTGGGGTATTTAATTTAATTTATTTTATCTTTTCTGGCAAAAGTCAATATAAATAATAAGAGAAACTTTCAAGGCACCTTCAACTAATATCAATATCTAAATGATATATAGCAAAAGAATTCCTGCATTGATAGCAAAAGGGATAAAGAAATATGGTATAAGTATCTATAGTGTACTTGTCAAATTATTGG
>NW_019250216.1:0-1313 GCF_002742605.1 Olea europaea var. sylvestris
AAATAGTTATTCAATTGGTGGCTAGTCAATTAAATAATACAATGGGTATGCAAAATCAATCAAGAACACAAGAATTAAACTAAAGTACTAGTCTTGAATTAGAAATAAATAAGAAATAGGGTTTGTTAACCCCAAAATATGTTGCCAACAGATATCAGACCCACATGTGCACACGCAAGCCTAGTCCAACACGCTAAGACACATGGACGGTTTGAAACGAGTAGATTAAGGGCATGGAAGCGGTTCAAAGGCGTGGGACGACAACGTTCAGAATCCGACAAGACATTTGTATAATGATTGTAAAATAATTACCAATCGCGATTTATTGAATATGTATGTGAACTCTGAAGTATTGCAAGAGAGTGAAATGTGTAGTGTATGTTCTTGTATTGAATCTCGCATTAGTTTTACATGGGGTACATGAAGGAGTATTGATAGTAATACAATTGAATCGTGGCCCTCGATTGGGAGTACACGTGGCCTCATCTTGATAGTTTACACGTCAAATTCTAGGCATCAAGTATAGTCATTTATATAATGCGTGGACTTTATTATTGAAGTAAAGCCCTTCGTTTTCATTGGGTAAGAATTGGAAGAATTTTTTGAACCCCAAACAATAGTACTCCAAGTCCAAGTATAGATATTTATATCATAGTTGGAGTTAAAAGTGTACTGTCGCGTCCAAATGAATACCTGAGGTTTGCTGTTATAGCGAGTAGTTGTGGTCAAAGCAGGAAGTGTGTGCTGCCAAGACTCTTTGTGTTTGTTTGCTGAGAGTAGTATTGAAGCTGAGGTGGTGAGCGTGTCAAACTTGACAAGGCTTGTTGAGTTGTTGCTGAAACGTCGTGTTTGAGCCGAGATGGTGAGTATGTTAAACTTGCCAAGGCTTATATGGTGATGATTGGTCAATGTTATTAGCATTGTGAGGGAACTCAATTAATTTTAAAGAAAATATTCTTTTATGCATTACCCAAAGTGGGTTTATATAGTAGGCAATTGCATCTATATAACCCTTTTCACTAATTCCTTCCCACATATCCAATGTAAAAGATATAATATCATCATATTTTTGTAAATCTTGTATTAATTATTTTTTGTGCCTAACGAAATAATCAATGTAATTGAAACAAAAAGTCTCCACTTATCTTAACGTACCTCGATTGAAGATAATTTTGCACAAACTTTGTAAAATATTGGTTGTTCACTATGCTTAGCAGCAACTCAACATTGACAACGAACTTCATTATTCCTTCACACCAATTTTTCTTCAAAATAGATCTATGGGCTTAGTCTATAAAATTAGTAAGGGGTAA
>NW_019250217.1:0-988 GCF_002742605.1 Olea europaea var. sylvestris
CAGGTTGATCGGAAACAAAAATTGCGCCAGGGGCAATTTCGTCATTTTTCGCGACGGTGTCGGAATGGGCTCAAATTTGACAGAATGATCGGAAACAAAAACCGTGCCAGGGGTAATTTCGTCATTTTTCGCGACGGTGTAAATGGGCTAAAATTTCACAGGTTGATCGGAAACAAAAATCGCGCCGGGGGTAATTTCGTCATTTTTCGCCACGGTGTCGGAATGGGCTAAAATTTGAAGGTTGATCGGAAACAAAAATCGCGCCATGGGCAATTTCGTCATTTTTCGCGACGGTGTCGAAATGGGCTAAAATTTGACAGTTTGATCAGAAACGAAAGCGGCCCCAGGGGCAATTTAGTCATTTTTCGCGACGGAGTCGAATGGGCTAAAATTTGACAGGTTCATCGGAAACAAAAATCGTGCCAGGGGCAATTTCGTCATTTTTCGCGACGGTGACTGAATGGGCTAAAATTTGACAGGTTGATCGGAAACAAAAACCGCGCCAGGGGCAATTTCGTCATTTTTCGCGACGGTCTCGGAATGGGCAAAAAAATTCTGCAGGTTGATGGGAAACGAAAATTGCGCGGGGGAAATTTCTTCATTTTTCGCGACTGTGTCAGAATGGGCAGAAATTTGACAGGTTGATCGGAAACAAAAATCGCTCCAGGGGCAATTTCGTCATTTTTCGCGACGGCGTCGGAAAGGGCTAAATTTTGACAAGTTGATCGGAAACAAAAACCGCGCTAGGGGCAATTTCGTCATTTTTCGCGACGGTGTCGGAATGGGCTAAAATTCTGCAGGTTGATGGGAAACAGAAATTGTGGAAGGGGAAATTTCTTCATTTTCGTGACGGTGTCGAAATGGGTTAAAATTTGACAGGTTGATCGGAAACAAAAACCGCCCCAGGGGCAATTTAGTCATTTTTCGCGACGGAGTCGAATGGGCTAAAATTTGACAGGTTGATCGGAAACAAAAATCGTGCCAGGGG
>NW_019250217.1:1044-1313 GCF_002742605.1 Olea europaea var. sylvestris
AATTTCGTCATCTTTCGCGACGGTGTCGAAATGGGCTGAAATTTGACAGGTCGATCGGAAACAAGAATCGCGCCGGGGCCAATTTCGTCTTTTTTCTTGACGGTGTCGAAATGGGCTAAAATTTGACAGGTTGATCGGAAACAAAAACCGCCCCAGGGGCAATTTAGTCATTTTTCGCGCCGGAGACGAATGGGCTAAAATTTGACAGGTTGATCGGAAACAAAAATCGTGCCAGGGGCAATTTCGTCATTTTTCGCGACGATGTCGGA
>NW_019250218.1:0-1313 GCF_002742605.1 Olea europaea var. sylvestris
TTTATGCCAAAGTTGACAGGTTGTTGAGGTAGCTGAGTTGCATCTGGCTTTCTGCGTAGTATCAAGGTAGTAAAGTCCTCCTCTTTCAATTCCCATCCCAATCATCTTTCCCGATCGTTGGTCCTGTAGCATACAAGTATTCTTAGTAAATGTGGCAAGATAATGGAAATTGCAAACAAGTTTGCTAATAGAGATGAGATTTAATTTGAAGAAAGGAATACAAAGCACATCATGTAATGTAAAATTAGCCACATGAATGCTGCCTATGTGTGTGACAGTCGCTAGTTTTCCATTAGGGAGATATACAGTTCGATCAGTAACACAAGATTTTGTGGTTAATAAGTCAGCAGAGCAAACCATGTGATCGGTAGCTCCTGTGTCAAGTATCCAACGAATTTCTTGACCAATAATGGGAGCACAGAAGGTTATACCTGAGAGATCACTTATAGCAGATGTACTACTAACATGATTAGCCATGGATTTGGACTTGTTCTTATCAAGCATCACCATGAGGTTATGGTATTGCTCTGCCGTGAGAGTGAAGGGCGTGGGAGGTGCTGTTATATTAGCATCCACATGATTAGCTTTGGAGAAATTATTCTTGCGCTCTCGTTGATCAAACTTACCACCTCCAGAATTAATCCTTTGTAGCTTCCTACAGAAATCAATGGTGTGTCCTTGCGCACTGCAATAATCACATTTAAGGTGTGATCGGCATGCCTCTGAGGTGTGCCCAACTTTGTCACATTTCCCACATTTCGAATGAGGACTTTTAAGCACGTAGGTTCTCTCAGACCTTCGTGGGTTATTTCTCACAGCAAAGGCTATAGCTTCAGGCTGCAATGTGCTTTCCTTTGATAGTCCTCGTTGTTTTTCATCTTGAAGGATGAGAGAGTGGGCTTTGTTAACTGTAGGAAGTGGATCCATAAGCAATATTTGTCCACGAACAGCAGCATACACATCATTAAGCCCCATAAGGAATTTAATGGTCTTTTGGCTTTGTTGAAATTGCAAAACTTCCTTCACAATCCCTCAGGTACAGGTTGGGATAGAACAAAATGCATCACGTTCATCCCAAAGGCCCTTCAGTTTGGTATAATAAGCACCAATGGCCATGTTTTCCTGTTTACAGTCATGAATGGCCTTTTTGACATGGAAAAGATGGACACCGTTAGTGCGTGAAAAACGTTCTTTTAAATCATCCCAGATTTCATGAGCACTTTCATTGTATATTAAACTTGCTCCAATCTCTTGTGAGATTAAATTAAAAAGCCATGCTTTTACAAGATTGTTGCAGCGCCTCCATCGTTGGA
>NW_019250219.1:0-1313 GCF_002742605.1 Olea europaea var. sylvestris
TAATAGTGCTGCAACGTATGTGATACTTGCAACTATGTCACTGAGTTACAAAAGCGACTTAAGAGTATAGATGTTAACACATAATCCTTTATTACAAAAGGTTGTATGATAATAATCATGTGTGGAAGGATATGAGACTTCCAAACAACTGTACCGGTGCAAAATGACAGAGTAATCTTCAATCGATACTTAGACACTGAAGATGATCGACGTTGAGAAATGTCTCAACTGTGTTCAACCATAAACCATGAACTAAGTAGTGACTTGGTCCTGTAATCTCTGTCAGCTAAAACTATTCACAACTAATTATGAATTTAACGTGAATAAGCTCGAATGCAAAAAATATTGAGTTGCTTAACATGCTTAGGACTGTTAACCCCTTTATCGAAATTAGTAGTGGGCAAACCATTGATTCCTTTAAAGATATTAAGAGGAAGTCTAAAGGGGCTTTGTGAAAGCACCCAATATGGTTAAGACAGTATAAGCGAAAGGACAAATACCAAATCTAATGACCCTTGTTTTCATTATAGAATGAAAGGTCATTGGAAGGAATATTGTATGGCTTACGCCTACTTCACGAGTTTCTTAGGTATATGATACCAGATGTAAATATCGTATTTATACAAATATGGAGAAACTAAAAAGAAGTAGACCACTGCGAAAGGGAGAAGTTGACATACACGTTGGAGATGAGCAAAGGTTGCTACATTACCTGTATGAATATATTGCTTACCATTGCCTTTTGGTTTAGTATTGAAATTAGAGAAATATCGTTTTATGCCAACTATAGCTAGAACATTAAAATGAATTTCATGTTCAGACATGAACTATTTTAGTGTTAAGGACAATTGTTGTTCTTGTTTATCTTGTTAAAGATCCTAATAGCTATGATAAATTATAAAATGACATTTATATTCTTTAATACTAAAGATTCTATAATAAGTATAGAAATTGTAAGGCATAAATACTATAATCTAATTATTACCAAAAATCTGGCATGACAGACTTTGTCATTTAGATGAAATATAATTCCAAAGTTACATAAAGATGTATACTTAGGATTAATTCATTTTGACAAGTACAAATTATGCATGTCTGGCACAATAACCAAATCTTCTTTTGCTTGAAAAGAAGAAATGTCAGCATAATTACTGGTCTAATGCATAGTGATGCATATGGACTCATGTCAAAAGATATCAGGTAATGTTTCTCTTATTTCATCAATGATCCAGTATACTTGATGAAAATTCAAACATGAAACTCTTGAAAAGTTCAAGGGATTCACACTAGAATTAGAGAAACAAAGAGGTAAA
>NW_019250220.1:0-1313 GCF_002742605.1 Olea europaea var. sylvestris
AATCACGCCGGGGGCAATTTCGTCATTTTTCGCAACTGAGTCGGAATTTGCTAAAATTTGACAGGTTGATCGGAAACAAAAACTGCGCCGGGGGCAATTTCGTCATTTTTCGTGACTGTGTCGGAATTGGCTAAAATTTGACAGAATGATCGGGAACAAAA
Organism: Olea europaea var. sylvestris; assembly: GCF_002742605.1. Classification (NCBI taxonomy): domain Eukaryota; kingdom Viridiplantae; phylum Streptophyta; class Magnoliopsida; order Lamiales; family Oleaceae; genus Olea; species Olea europaea. The sequence goes on from NW_019250220.1 coordinate 162, forward strand.
TCCACGGCGGAGGCAATTTCGTCATTTTTCGCGACTGTGTCGGAATTGGCCAAAAGTTGACAGGCTGATCGGAAACAAAAAACGCGCCTGGGGCAATTTCATCATTTTTCGCGACTGTGTCGGAATCGGCTAAAATTTGACCGGTTTATCGGAAGTAAAGACCTCGCCGCGGGCAATTTCGTCATTTTTCTCGAATGTGTCGGAAGTAGCGAAAATTTGACAAGTTGACCGGAAACAAAAACTGCGTCGGGGGCAATTACGTCATTTTTCGCGACTGCGTCGGAAGTGGATCAAATTTGACAGGTTGATCGGGAACAAAAACCGCGCCGGGGGCAATTTCGTCATTTTTCTCGACTGTGTCGGAATTGGCCAAAATTTGACAGGTTGATCGGAAACAGAAATCGCGTCGGGGGCAATTTTGTCATTTTTCGCGATTTTGCTGGAATTGGCTAAAATTTGACAGGTTCATCGGGAACAAAAGCCGCGTCGGGGGTAATTTCGTCATTTTTCGCGACTGCGTCCGAATTGGCCAAAATTTGACACGTTGATCGGGAACAAAAATCGCGCCGTGGGCAATTTCGTCATTTTTCGCGAATGTGTCGGAATTGGCTAAAATTTGACAGGTTGATCGGGAACAAAAACCGCGCCGGGGGCAATTTCGTCATTTTTCGCGACTGTTTCGAAATGGGCTAAAATTTGACAGGTTCATCTGGAATAAAAACCGCGCCGGGGGTAATTTCGTCATTTTTCGCGACTGTGTCGGAACTGGCCAAAATTTGACATGTTGATCGGGAAAAAAAATCGCGCCGTGGGCAATTTCGTCATTTTTCGCGAATGTGTCGGAATTGGCTAAAATTTGGCAGGTTGATCGGGAACAAAAACCGCGCCGGGGGCAATTTCGTCATTTTTCGGGAATGTGTCGGAATTGACTAAAATTTGACAGGTTGATCGGGAACAAAAACCGCGCCGGGGCAATTTCGTCATTTTTCGCGACTGTGTCAGAATTGGCCAAAATTTGACAGGCTGATAGGAAACAAAAAACGCGCCTGGGGCAATTTCGTCATTTTTGGCGACTGTGTCGGGAGAACTTACGTCATTTTTCGCGACTGCGTCGGAATTGGATCAATTTGACAGGTTGATCGGGAACAAAAA
>NW_019250221.1:0-1313 GCF_002742605.1 Olea europaea var. sylvestris
AAAAAAAAAAAATTAAAGCAAGACTAATATGTAAAAAATAAAAAAAAAATTACACGTAATTTTCCTTGAAAAATTGAAATGGGTTGGAGGGACTCGCCAGTCCCACCTAAATCCACCACTGATAGATAAATGCAAAGAAAATGCAAGTTACATTTTTTGACAGAAAATGTACAAAAATATGTAATGTAAATTTAGATCTGACCATTGAAACAAAATTTGAATTTAGGTCCATCATGATATAAATGAGAATACAAAAGTAATTTTGAAGATAATAATTTTACACTACCATTGGAGATGTTCTAAGTTTGTAAACACCTCATTATATACAAAATAACATTTTGTCCAAGTTTAAAAAATTACGTAACTTTTCTGTCTACAAAGATATTTGGATAATTAGTAATTCTTTTACTTAACTGGAAAAGTTACTTTTTAAAAGTAGGCTTAAAAATTATAATTTCTTTATAACTCAGTAACCATTTTTTTTATAATTGTAAAACATGTTTGGATAATTTATGTTTCTTTTACCTTTTAAGTAAAAATCTTAATCTTTTAAAAGTAAGCTTAAAATTGTAAATTTACTTTTAGGTAACTTTTTAACCACAAACATGTGTACATAACTTAAATTTTCTCTTAATTTTATATAAAAAATAGTTATTTATTTTTTGAAAGTAATATTACAAATTACTTTTCTTTTACTTTTAAATAAAACAAATTTTTAATAGGAATTTAATCTTCCTATTGAAATAAAAACTCAGTTACTCTTCGAACTTTAATTGATAAAAAATGATTTATTTTAAAACTTAATGCTAGAAGCCACGTATTCTTTTGTTGATCAATTCAACAAATTTATTTACTTTTTTCTTTTTCAACACATCCATTCTAAGAATGTCTGAATTCATCAACAAAATAGAGAATGGTTAAGGTTCGCAACATTGGTGATATTCGAGTGTCTATAGTTATTAGTTAGAATTGATGAGATCCATAAGCTTAAGGGATCCTGTCAGACCCCTTTTGGGTGAAATGGCTATAGCACGGGCAGCCTTGTCCCATGTCAATGCCATGGCAGCATGACCAGGTCATTGCTGAGTGCTTGGCATATATGGAACAATTCGAGTTAGTGGAAGGCTGAATTGTGTATGTAACTCCCTAGCAATTGAGGGTGTCAACTACTTCCGGAATTTTTATGAAATCACATTGAGGCAACAATTGCAGAGAATTGTATTGGTTCCTCATGGAAAATCATGGATCATTGTTGCTGAGTAATAAAGGTTTGGAAGAATTCTCGTATTCACTAACATTTCTGTATACTTGGT
>NW_019250222.1:0-1313 GCF_002742605.1 Olea europaea var. sylvestris
AAGGTGTAAACATAACATTCATTAAACTTCGTGTTGAAAAAATGAGAGAGGGTATGAGATTAGCAAGGCATGTATTTCACAAATCCCTCAACTTGCTTCAACATGCATATATAACTCCTTAGTGTGCACTCTTCAAAACATGATATTCAAGATAGTGTATATAGTGTGCCAATATGAAAAACTAAGAAAATTAGGCCTAAACACGCACATTTGAAAAATTGGACCTATGACTGAGTGCGCATGTTCGGCCCTAGACATCATCGAAGAATATCGAGATTTTCCCGGGCAATCTTCGAGCATATGAAAGTATTCAATGAGGTCTAGCATATACTCAAATTTCAAACCAATTGGACTTCGGTTGGTATGTCAAATGATGTGGTGTAAAGTAGGGGACATAGAGGGCCACGATATGTTGTGACCTAGCCATGTGCCTACGTGTTGCAAAATGGATCTGATGTTTTACATGGCCTTTCATGTGTTTGTGCATGTGGTAATATGCAAACTCCAAGAAAACTTGCTCAAGAACATATAAGGAATGCAAAATAACAACACACACACAAGCTGAGCTCAAAACATCCAAATTGTGTCAAGTGACCCACGATCAAGTACGCACTTTCACCCTCGACATCATCGAGAAAAATCGAATTTTTTGTGAGGGGCATATGAAAGTACGTAATGTGGAGTGGCACATATTCAAATTTCATGCCCATTGGATGCCGTACGGGTACTTAACTCAAGGGACGAAGTGGATGCTGTGAAGTGATGTGAACCTAACATGGGTGCCTACATGTGCGTGGTTGGTAAGTGAATGCTTCTAGCTCAATTTCTATGACTTTTGATTACAATGTGTATGTGAATGTATATATTCAAATTGTCAAATGCGGGATTCCACAAAATGCACAACAACCTTCACTTAAGCAATTTATCAAACATGTTGTGTGCAATATATTCAACTCCATTTTATTAATACTTGGCAAAGTGTAATCACCCACAATGCATAAACACAAATCAATGCCATAAACCAAGCCTACTTACTCCCTTTCAACTCAATTCCCAATTGTCAATTGTGAGTAACTACAAACCAAAGTCTAAATGAGGAGAAGGAATAAAGCTTATACCTTTTTCGCTTTGGGTTTCTACGATGAATGCGTGAATGATTGAAGAAATGAATGAGGGTCTATGAATGTTTTTTCGGTGTGTGTGTGTGAGATAGGAATTTGTGAACCTAGGGTTTGAGGGAGAAATGTGAGAGGGAAATGGGTAAATGATTTAGAGGGAGCCGGTCATGGCTTAAGTCCATGACCGGATCACTA
>NW_019250223.1:0-1313 GCF_002742605.1 Olea europaea var. sylvestris
TACATTTCATAAACTTTGGTCCATTTTTGACATGCACTGTACATTTTCGAGAGTTTCTGGTACTTTTAACTTATTTTGGAACATTTTTTCGCATTTTGGTACTTAGTTTTTGTACATGTTGGTATAATTTGTCAAGTTTCAATCCATTTTGACCCCACAATTTGATATATTTTACGCATTTTGACAAGTTATGATACATTTAATGCATCATGAAATATTTTTGTAGGGTTCTTGTACAAATACATACATTTTTGGTACGTTTTGAATTATTTTGATATATTTTTTCAAGTTCCAAATGCAATATAGTAAATATTTCGTCAAATTGATAAATTAGCACATTTTGACGAGTTATGGTACATTTCACATGTGGCGCCCCGTAAGTCATTAAATTTTTTTAAAGAAAATCTGAAATCTAACAACCTTTAATGCGTCATTTACTAATACATTAACTCCAAAGGAATGATGCCGAGCTCAGGTTTAAAAAAATTGCATGAAAAGCATAATTTTTTTGGTAATAGGGTCATAACATCTCAAAACATGGTGTTCGTTAGGAAAAAAAGATGGTATCGTCTTAAACTATGGTGGTAATGATTTGAAATGACGTTAACCCACCAAATAAATTTTAACTTTGAAAAAATGTAAGATATTAATAGGCAATAACCCCTAAAAATATGTAAGAGTTTTTCAGCGAAGAAACCAATAAAACCCATTCTTCAAAGCGTAAGGCAAAGTTCATGAAAACTTAAAATTACTTTAAAATGACCAAGTTTCTTTTATTGATTTCACCAATAATAGTGCTATGTCATTTACAGCATTTATAAAAGAAAATTGTAATCTTTTCTGGTTTAATTTAAATACGTATAGACACGAGGTAAAATTTACAAATTCTTGGTTTACTTCTTCTAACACTTGAGTACTACTGTCCTTTAATAACTTAAATCTTGAGCTTTGTATAACTCAATTCTTTACTTAGTTTAATAAAACAGCATAACTTGCGAAATGGCGGGGTAATATAGAAATCCATATACATCATCAATTATCCTTTGATACTCTCATCTGTTATCTGACAATTTTGACGTGCACTGACTAGTTCAGAGGTTAGTCACTAGCTTGACTCAACCGCAACGCCTATGGTGGATCCTCAGGTGGCACATTTTTCTTGTTTATAAACTTTACCCTTGACTTTGTATTCTCCTTCATTGTAAGATGGGAGCAAAATTAGGCAGTTTTGACCTCGGTATGGCCTTCAAGACCTCTTTTGTTTTGGCAATGTTTGGAAGTTTCAAAGGCCTCTCCACATAGCTCTTTTTTTT
>NW_019250224.1:0-1313 GCF_002742605.1 Olea europaea var. sylvestris
AAAAAGAAAAATATAAGAGAAAAATCAACTAAAAACTTCGGAAGAAGTGATATTAGAAAAAACTGATCAATTGAATATTGAAATTATGGTTCCTATAGAACCACAAGTGACCGAAATAATGAGATTTTAATAAATTATCTGTTATCTTACAAATTATAGAAGTGAAATAACAGTCTTATCGATAATATTTTCATCTTTAGCGTGGCTTTTGAAATTATGTAAAATGGGGATTCTGAACTAAGGTGTCTTAAAGACTGTCAACGTAGAAATAATTGGCTAAAATAGAAAGAAGCCATACAGGTAGAGTTGAATTCGTTAAAGAAATGAAAAGCATTTAAAGTAATTCGAACACTTGAAAATGTAATCACTGTAGAATACAAGTGGATTTTGTAAGGAAAACAAATATTGAATTTGCAATTGTAACAGTTAATGTTGATAATTGAAATTTAATTAAAACTCTTGAAGAGCTCAACAAAATTGTAGATTATTTGAAAAATGAATTTGAAATGAAAGATTTGGGAAAAATCAAATTTTATCTTGGGTTGAAAATTGAACATTTTCTATAAGGATTATTTGTTCATCAATCTTCATATATAAAAAAAGTCTTAAAACCTTTATAATGTACATAAATTGGCATCATATATAGTTTTTCAATCACTAGATATGAAAAAAATTTGGTTCTTGGTCGTGAAATACCGTATCTTATTGTAATTGGAGTATTAACTTATCTTGCAAATTGTACTCAACTCGACATAGCTTTTTTCTGTAAATTTCCATATAAAATATAGTTTTACACCAATGCAAAGACATTGGAATAATGTTATACACATTTTTCTTATCTAAAAATGTACTATTGATTTGAAATTATTTTCTTCCCAAAAGTCGAGATTTGCTTTAGTAGATATGTAGATACAAGTTATCTTTCTGATCCACATAAAGTTAGATCACAAACAAAATATGCATTTACACGTGGAAGAACAATTATAGCATGGATATCCATGAAGCAAACATTGACAGCAATATCTTCAAATAATTTAAAAATTATTGTTATCCATGAAGCATGTCGAAAATGTGCATGATTAAGAAACTTGACCTATTATTTCCAAACATCATTAGGATTAACTTCAACAAAAGATAATCCAACAATTATGTATGAAGACAATGTAACCTGTATCATACAACTTAAAGGGAGCTACATCAAAGGGGACATGATGAAGAATATTTCTAAAAAATTCTTCCTTGCATATGAGCTATAGAAGAATGACGACATCGATGGTTCAATAAATTCGCTCAAGTGACAATGTTGATGATTC
>NW_019250225.1:0-1313 GCF_002742605.1 Olea europaea var. sylvestris
TGATGAAATTGCCCCCTGCTCGACTTTTGTTTCCGATCAATCAGTCAAATTTTAGCCGATTCCGACACCGTCGCGAAAAATGAGGAAATTGCCCCGGCGCGATTTTTGTTTCTGATCAATCAGCCAAATTTGGGACCAATCCGACAGCGTCGCGAAAATGATGAAATTGAGCTCGACGCGATTTTTTTTCCGATCGATCAATCAAATTTGTGTCCATTCCGACACCGTTGCGAAAAATGACGTAATTGCCCCCGGCGCGATTTTTGTTTCCGATCAATCAGCCAAATTTGGGCCCATTCCGACACCGTTGCGAAAAATGACGAAATTACCTCGACGGGATTTTTTTTCCGATCAATCAGTCAAATTTGAGCCCATTCCGACGCCGTCGCGAAAAATGACGAAATTGCCCGTGGCGCGATTTTTTTTCCGATTAATCTGTCAAATTTCAGCCGATTCCGACACCATCGCGAAAAATGACGAAATTGCCCCCGGCGCGATTTTTCTTTCCAATCGATCAGCCAAATTTTGGCCCATTCCGAGACAGTCGCGAAAAATGACGAAATTGCCCCATGCTCGACTTTTGTTTCCGATCAATCAGTCAAATTTTAGCCGATTCCGACACCGTCGCGAAAAATGACGAAATTGCCCCGGCGCGATTTTTGTTTCCGATCAATCAGCCAAATTTGGGCCCATTCCGAGACAGTCGCGGAAAATGACGAAATTGCCCCGGCGCGAATTTTGTTTCCGATCAATCAGTGAAATTTTAGCCGATTCCGACACCGTCGCGAAAAATGACGAAATTGCCCCGGCGCGATTTTTGTTTCCCATCAATCAGCCAAATTTGGGACCAATCCGACACCGTCGCGAAAATGACGAAATTGCGCTCGGCGCGATTTTTTTTCCGATCAATCAGTCAAATTTGTGCCCATTCCGACACCGTTGCGAAAAATGACGTAATTGCCCCCGGCGCGATTTTTGTTTCCGATCAATCAGCCAAATTTGGGCCCATTCCGACACCGTTGCGAAAAATGACGAAATTACCTCGACGGGATTTTTTTTCCGATCAATCTTTCAAATTTTAGCCGATTCCGACACCATCGCGAAAAATGACGAAATTGCCTCCGGCGCGATTTTTGTTTCCGATCAATCGGCCAAATTTGGGCCCATTCCGACACTGTTGCGAAAAATGACGAAACTACCCACGGCGCGATTTTTTTTCCGATCAATCAATTAAATTTGAGCCCATTTCGACACCGTCGCGAGAAATGACGAAATTGCCCGCGGCGCGATTTTTTTTCCAATTAATCTGTCAA
>NW_019250226.1:0-680 GCF_002742605.1 Olea europaea var. sylvestris
ATGACAGACAAATAAAGTTCAGAAAGCCACACTCAGACTAAATAAACCAGAAGACTAAATAAACCAGAATAAATCCAAGCAAGAAAAATAATGTAATGCATGGCTCTGTAGAATGATACAAACAAAATAATGATGACTAGAATGATAGCCAATACACACAGATTTCAAAAGATGGCTCATATTAAACAGTGTTTCAGATAATTTCGAAAGTTTTTACGCATTCCTCATTTATTTTTAGTAATTAAAAAAAAAAAAGATCGAAAGATTTAAAGTCAGGTGGAATTAGCAAAGGGAATTAATAAAAGATAACCAATCACCCAAAACTGTTGGCCTGAGCATAAATTTAACTTCAGATATATATTAACAAACCTTGCATAGTATTAGATACCCTTCACCCTGCCTCTCCCAAAACTTTACTGGGTTCAGTGGGCTATAGTTATTATTGGTGGTTTATGTTGCACCTGGGTTTTCCTCCCAAATATAGTCTCAAAACAGTTATAGATCTCTCTTCTTTACAACGTTAAAATTAGGAAAAATTCAATAAAAGGGAAAGGGATGATATTAGAGCAAACCACCTAATATCCATTGAGATGCCAGATAATCTAAAACTTTTTTAGAGGAACTTTTGTTTATTAAACAAACAAGTAGCATTTTGATAGGATTCCATTCTATTATAGTTA
>NW_019250226.1:7665-14509 GCF_002742605.1 Olea europaea var. sylvestris
ACCTGAAGGGAGTCGATCAAGAAAGTCAGAATTTTCATAAACAAAGACTAGACAACAAAAGCATCACTTATTAGTAATTACAATAAACCCCAGCTGCCAATTTACCAGAGAAACATTTGGACGGCAAGCAACAAAAGCAGAACATAAAGAAGGAAATATCAAAAGACTACAAAACATAAGAACATTTTTTCTTTCGTTATATTACAATTCTCAATCCTCATTTCCATTACTAAACTGGGAAAAAGCAATCATGTTTCAATCAATCTGTCCTTTCCAATCTTTCAAGGATGAGCAACAGTCATCTGAGGTAGATGGACCACAGCCGGCAGGCTTCTCACTTTGATCAACCAAATAATCTCTACCAACAAGTCGATTGCTATTGTTACTTCCCGAGGATTTGTTGGGAAATGAAACTAAACCCATAGCCGTCATGCAGTTTGCTATAGCATCTACATCTCTGCTTCCAGAATAAAGACCGCGGCTTCCAACAGCAAGCAAGTTTTGCTTATCATCGCTGCTGCTAAGGACCGGATTAAATACTTCGAGCAGCTGTGAGTTGGGTTGATTGGAGCTGTTGATGAGAAAGCGAAGTGTGTCCCTAGCACCTTTTTCTAGCATTGATTCAGCATCTGGAATCTGGGGGTCCATGAGATTTGCGTTTAGAGGTGATACAGAAGTCGACATGGCCAGACCTGTGCTGACCAAGTACCCTTGGCCAGAAGAGCAAACATCTATAACTGGAATATGAACAATGGGGTCACATATTAACGGTGTATATGTCAAGATCTGTTGAGAAGTTGGCATCGTCAATGGCAACCTGATCAAAGGCTCTGGCAAGAGAGGAGGAAAATCCAATGGGGGGACCTCAGCCAGATTAAGGGAGGGTTTTGACGCCAAAAGACTAGATGGCCTTGCAGTTGATAGCTGAGAATGAGATGACAGTGACGGCAGAGAGAGTGATTCAATTGACGAAATAGGCAGCTGTGAAGTTCCCATAGCGTATCGCATAGTTGATGCAGCCAGAGGACAAAAGCAATAGTAGGGAGAGAAACAAGATGAAGCCAACGAAGTTACTTGAGTTCCCGGGCCAGAAAAGGACAGTTCTGCGGATTTCATGAGTACATCCAAAAAACTCAATGAAGGAAACTGGTGAATTTCAGTTGCTTCAGAAAACTTTTCCTTCTCAAAGCAATTTGAACTAAACCGAGCTGCACTACTTGAAGAAGCAATGTCTGAGCTCTCAACACATGAAACATAGCTCTCTCCACGTCGCCTCATTTTTTCTTTGGCAATACTTCTCAATGAAGACAAGCTTCTTGGCAACCCCTCTTTAAAGGAACTAGACCTAGGACTAAGGCTACCCTGATACAATGGGTTTGTCTTTGCTCCTTGACTGCCATAGTGCCGAAAACGTGAATTTTTCATAGTTCTGAATGAAGACTGAGGATAATGAAATTCAGAAGAATCATTTGAATCATCTAGAGAAGTGCTAGCAAACACAAAACAGTCACTAGATTTTGCAGTAGACACCATGGATCCAGCAAGATAAGCTTGAAGGTAAATTGAAAAGCAGTTGAGGCGTGACTCACTAATTCCAGTTAATTCAGCCAGTGAAGGTTTTCTCAAAAGTATATCCTTCATCTACATCAGGATAGAAAATCAAGGCATTTGGGAATAACATAAACAGCAAGCATAAATGTAAATTCCAGTGGAATAATTTGTGTATTATACCTTTTGGAGCAATTCATTCCCCAGAAGCTTGGATTTTTCAGAGCACCAAAAATAAAAAATTTCACTACCTGGCGTCTTTATTAAGAAAGATCGTCCCGACTTGTCCGCTGAGATTACTTCAATTTCTACAGCAGAGTGTTGAGTCTCAGTGCTCAATGTTGCTAGCCTCTCTACACAACCATCATCGCCAGTGAATGAGATGCATAATTCAGAAGTTTGCAAAAGCATGAGATTCAAGTTCCCTCTGGTGAAATGACAGACAAATAAAGTTCAGAAAGCCACACTCAGACTAAATAAACCAGAAGACTAAATAAACCAGAATAAATCCAAGCAAGAAAAATAATGTAATGCATGGCTCTGTAGAATGATACAAACAAAATAATGATGACTAGAATGATAGCCAATACACACAGATTTCAAAAGATGGCTCATATTAAACAGTGTTTCAGATAATTTCGAAAGTTTTTACGCATTCCTCATTTATTTTTAGTAATTAAAAAAAAAAAGATCGAAAGATTTAAAGTCGGGTGGAATTAGCAAAGGGAATTAATAAAAGATAACCAATCACCCAAAACTGTTGGCCTGAGCATAAATTTAACTTCAGATATATATTAACAAACCTTGCATAGTATTAGATACCCTTCACCCTGCCTCTCCCAAAACTTTACTGGGTTCAGTGGGCTATAGTTATTATTGGTGGTTTATGTTGCACCTGGGTTTTCCTCCCAAATATAGTCTCAAAACAGTTATAGATCTCTCTTCTTTACAACGTTAAAATTAGGAAAAATTCAATAAAAGGGAAAGGGATGATATTAGAGCAAACCACCTAATATCCATTGAGATGCCAGATAATCTAAAACTTTTTTAGAGGAACTTTTGTTTATTAAACAAACAAGTAGCATTTTGATAGGATTCCATTCTATTATAGTTACTTCTGTTTATTAAACAAACAAGTAGCGTTTGATAGGATTCCATTCTATTATAGTTAAAATAGGGAGGAGGGTATTTGGGGGATTTTACAAAATATGGCACCACACTAGTTATATATAGGGGGCAGGGAGCCATTGTATTCCTTTGTATTCAGGCAGAAATTGGGGTTTGAAATTGGAGAGAGATGGACCTCTCCAATGCTCATCAAAACTTGTAATTCAATACCATCTTTTCATTCAATAAAACAAATTCAGGTGCCTATCGTTCGGAGTCAGAGCTATAAAGAATGGAATCATATCATTACTCCACCCCTGAAATTCACCTTGTCCCAAAATTTGGAAACCCGGGACAATTCCAAGACTCTGTACAACCTAACAATTTCCTTTTCAAGAAGCCATGGTCAAACCAGAAAAGGGATATTTCAGCCTGAAGGAATGGGCATACTTACCCAATCGACTTACCTCCCGCTAGTATCTTGTCCATGAAAATCCCATAACCTAGTCTGATTGGATAAAACTGTCAGTTGCACGGATATCCACCAAAATGATTACATATTGTTGCACAATCTGCCTCTAAAAGCTCCTTGAATTTGTGGCAGTTAGCAAAACCACGGAATTTATTGAAAGCTCAACCTGAGTCTTCTACCCTCATAGTTTCTTTCCTGTTGCCAGATTCTTCTGCTTCATCCTCTATTCCCTCTAAGTTGTCCCTAATCACAAAACCTGCAACCCCTTATTTTTTCCATGATACCCAATAGAGTTTTTCTCATCACATCTAAAACAAAATCCTGCATCCATCTTGGCCCGCAGCTCAGCATCAGTCAATCACTGGAAGGACTGGGGGGAATTTAGTGTGATCGTAATTTGTGCGCAAGTGGGTGGGTCAGATTCCTTCATAGACATGTTTGAAGGGAGTTGGGTAACTGGGTGGCTGTAAGCCCCAGATGGTCTACTGAGGAGAATTGAGCCTAATCTACCTTGGGGTAAGTTGTGGTTCTCAACCCCATGGGCTACCTCTGTAATTTGGCCCAACTCCACTGATTTTCGCACCCAATTTTCAGCCTTAATTCTGAACTCAATCCAATTACTATCATCCCTTCCACAGCGTGCCCCTACATCTTCTTCCTCAGTGCTGAAATTTCTTCAAATCTATCTTCCACAATGTTCTCTGGCAATATCTTCAACGGTGTTGCCAATTTTCAAATTGGCGCTGATCTTCCCTTACAACATTGTTTAGTTTAAGGGCCAATAATTTCTCCCACCATAAAATCCTTCAATTCTCCCCAAGTCTGTGCGGGTCGATGCCGACTTACCCCTTGAAACCACGCCCATGCTTTGCCTTCGAAGCATGCCAGAGCGGCATCTAATTTATCTGCCTCTAACAAGTGATTCATGGAGAAAAGCCTCTCCGCCTTATACAGCCAACCAATCTGGACTCTCCCCATAGAATATCAATATTGTCAGTTGGCCTTGCAAATCTAATCCGAAATCATCTTCTTCACTGAGTTTTGCAGTACCTGCTCAAATTTCGCCATTAATGACCCCATCTTCTCCAATTCTTTGCTGAAATCTATTGGCATTTTCCCTAGAACCAATGCTCTGATAGGAAGTCAAATCTGTATTACTGAATGAAAGACAATGGAATTACAATAGTTTGATGAGCATTCGAAAGGCCAATTTCTCTCCAATTTCAAACCCCAATTTCTGCTTGGATGCAAAGCAATACACTGGCCTCCTGTCCCCGATGTACATTTGGTGTGATGTCTTATTTATAAAATCCCCCAAGTACCCTCCTCCCTATTTTAACTACAATAGAATGGAATCCTATCATGTTTCTAAACAGCATCATTGCATAGACAATTTGGTAAGTCTTAGCCTTTTCGTGCCCTACCTGTATTTATATCTAACGCAACAAAATAAACAAGAGGCTAAGAAGTATTCACGTTCTACCCATAACATAATTTATATAAGGTTACATGTTTGAAATAAATCCAGTTTTTTGTTCATTTATCCAGATTAAAGGTGCCAGAATGAATGAAAGAAAGAAAAGGAAAATCTTAGTTTTCACCTCTATTCAGGGTTGATTATTAGTAACTTACTAACTTTTCAAGAGGAATAGCAGTGGGGACTATGAAACAGGTGGATAATAATGAGAAGTTATTTTGAATGTGGACTGAGATTCAAGTTTGACTATGATTAGATAGAAAAAGGTAGAACTTAAACAAAGGGGAATGAAAGCCAAATATTGGCCTATCTTCAAAAACATGTTTACCAATGTAGAAAGCACTCTTGGAAACTAATCACATACTAGTCGAAGTATAGAGCAAGTAAGCATCTTCGAGATATGATCATCAAAAGGACAGCAAAAAATAGAATGGCAATAAATAAGTTAAAACAAAGAAAGAATCAAAGCAAGTACAGAACAATTAGAAAGACGTTGATTCCATAAACAAGTTATGTAACTTAAGCAAAATAAAATATGAAGTGAAGTATTAAATATGAACATGAAGCTACCTTTACTTAATTCAGAGATCATAATAATAAACGCCAATTTACCTACAAGTCAAGAGATATTTTCACTTGGAAAGGTAAATATTGACAATGAACAAGCCAGCGTCATCCTTTAGAAAAAACGAATAACTGACAATATTAGCAAATAAAAGGCTTAACCATCTTCAAATCATCATAGAAGTGCCACTCATAATAAATACTTCTAGAAAAAATACAACATTCATACAGGAAACAGATAAATGATATAAACTCATTAAACAGTAAAAGGACATAACTTAATGTAAAATATGGATCCATGACACTATAATACCGAAGCAAGTCATTTCGCTCAGTTCCCGATCTCATGGTTATAAAAAAGAGAGGTCTCTACGATCTCCATTCATTAGCAATATGACAAACATATTTATCACACCAACCTTCCTGATGTCTCCACATGTCAATGGCACCTCCTAGCTATGTACTGCCATATCAAGAAAGGTTTAAGACAAGGTCCAGCATATAGTGCCGATCAAGATATGATGGTTAGGACACGTCTGCAATTCACGTAGAAGATACTAAAATTGAACCCTAACAAGTTTAGGGATCAGAAATGATAATATAACTCTCAACTACTATGAGACATTCAGAAGGAAAAAGAAACCCTAGATAAAACAACTGATGAAGGGGAAAGAAAGAATATCACGGGGGGAAATAACAATGAATATTTTCTTGGAAAAGGTTATCCTCAATAATAATAACAACAATGTCCATAGGCATCCATATAGCAATTGAATGCAGCAGAAAAAAATGCAGGCAAATAAGGAAAGTTGGTAGCCTAGAGAACAGGTATACAATGCACTGCCAAAAATGACATTTATCAAAAACATTATGCTCGTATACAAGTAAATTGAAGAAAACAAAAATCAAGCATCAAACCACCTGCAGGTTTGCGAAAACCAAATACACACTTAAACATAAGGCATATACAAATAACCGTCTAAACAGGATTCCACAACATGAAGGATTAAGAATTAGTTACTATAATACATCTGGGTAGGGAATGGTTGGTACACAAAAAAGTGTGTTTTCCAGGCAAACAAGGAGAAAGAGGACATAAAAGAGAAGAAGGAATGAAAGGAGAAAGGGTCAACGGAGATAGCAAAGGCTTGTAATACCAACTGAAATGTTCACATTAATGCATGTCATTTAGCGAAAATCTAAGTCACCTTTTCTTCTGAATTTCCATTTCACCAGACACCTCATCAACTCTAGTGAGCCTAACGTTTCTTCTTTGGGGGGTCAGTATATTCAGATTGCCTCAGTTAATAATGACCAAGTTTAAAAAAAATTCAAAATAAATATAAAGGTTTTATAGAATTTGATTAATCCAAAAGAGAAATTTGAATTATACATATCAAGTAATGGCTTAAACCTAGTTTTACTGACCTTTCACTCGGTGTTTACATATGATAAGTAAAAACTAGCTTATTAGCAACAAACCAAAGGAATTTACCGAGGAATAATTCATTTCAATATCTTCTTAGGAAGATAACAAACAAAGAAACCAACAATTGAACTTGAAAGCACCATACCTAGCCACCCAGCATACTATCCAACTTAAATGCACATATAGATATTATCTTTGGCCAAGAACGTAATTATTGCAACCCCAACCCCAACCCCCCCCCCCCCCC
>NW_019250226.1:15660-43522 GCF_002742605.1 Olea europaea var. sylvestris
AATTATACTTCACGCTGTCCATATGATATTAGGTAGGAGGGATAATTGCAACAAAGACTTCAAACTTTTCAAACATTAGCAAATTTTTTCCCGACGTTTCATTCGTTGCAACCATCACTCCAAATCTTTCAAACTGTAGTAGCTGAAGCCTCAATGGATGGATTCCATCCATTTTCCCTTAACCTGACCCAAAAATTAAATTCAACCATATCCTATACATTTCAAAAAAAGGCACAATAATTATCTATTTATCGCATTAAACAATTGAAAAACTTAAATTAAAAATAGAAAAGAAAAGAAAAATATATCTTCTTCTCACTCATTCCAACCCCCATCCCCAACCTCTCAACCCAAAACCAGAAATTATAAACTTGCCACCGCCATCAACCACCACCGCAACGCCATCATAGAGTCTACATCCATCCTCTACTATTAGCAACAGCAATACTTGCAAACTTGCAGCTAATAGGGTCATCAGACTTGGAAGAGCCGAATTGGTAATCTAGAAACCCACCAATAGGGACAGATTCTGCAATTGTTTAGCTACTATTAATTGGTTATGATTTGTTAGATATTTATACAATAAATATATTATGTGAAGGAAACAACCAAATTAGATAAAGTGCGTAATTGGTGAAAAGTATGAAATTTGTATGGGAGTTCTGCGTTCGATTTACAACTCACACGATATTTTTTTATTTATTTTAATCATTTTCGAATATATTTAATGGCTCAAATTAATTAGTATAATATGACTGTTTTTAAATAACTCATTATCAATAACCTATTGAAATTTGCAACTATTTAATCGTTGTATTTCGATAGTGATTGTCCACAAATGTCATAACAGGTAATGACGGGCAATTTCACTTTAGGATATTGTGCTATCACGAGACTCAAGCAATCAATAAGTTCTACATTCTGTATTTTACAGTTCTGTAATTTACTGCAACTGATTATTTTCCAAAATGGTTTAGGGTTTCTAAATGGGGTATTTTCGTATATAAGTGCCGAGAATCAGGGTATCAATTTTGACATGTAGAGCCCATCTAGAGAGGAGTTGTACAGAGGAAAATTATGATACACCTATTGTAGGCAACAAAGCATCGGGCCTCTACTTTTTAAGCACATTCAATTTTTAATACTGTACGGAATTGGGACTCCTAAAGCTGGGAAAATTCTATGAGAGAAATTCAAAAAGTGAGGTTGATGATTGGGTCATTTGGCTATTGAAGATGATGGTGATATGAGTGATTTGGGTAATTTACAAAGGGAAATGGATAGGATGGTGGTGGAAATGACTAGTTAAAAGGACGGAGTCATCGAAGGGGATGATAATGTGGAGGGCAAATGGCTTTAGCCAGCAAAATGATTGGGGATGGAGGTGTTCAAGTTTATGAAACCCAATTTCGTGAGCACGACCACAAATGAAATAGCTGGAGGTTGTGGTTAAGATTATGAAAGAGAGAGTTTTTGTGGGTGGTGACGGTGATGGTGGTGGTGGATGGTGGCGGCCGATGGGCGATGACAACGATGGTGGCGATGGGTGAGAAAGATTTTGGTTTTTGGGAGTGGGGATGGGATGTTTGGGGAAAAAGATTCCATTTTTTCTTTTTTGTTTTCATTTTTTCATTTAAATTTTTAATTGTTTAATGTGATAAATAGATAATTACTATTTTGCCCTTCTAAAATGTATAAAATTAATTTTGGATCAACTGACGAAAAAATTGGTGGAATCCTCCATTGGGGCTTCAGCGCTTCGGTTTAAAAGGTTTGGGAAGACGACTGCAACAAATGAAAAGTGAGGAAAATGTCTGAGAGTATTTGAAAGGTTTGGGGTTTCAACTGCAATTATTCCTAGGTAGAATGTCTCACACTTCAAGAAAGTTTGACCTACTTACACATTTGGGTATATTCTAAGTGAAGTCTTCAACTTTTGATCAGTGTGGTATTGAGTTCTTAACCAATCAAATGTAATATTTGGATGTTGAGCCTTTTCAAATAAGTGTTTTCCCATCGATGAAATAATTTATTTCGTTGTTTAAAAGCAAAAACTATTATTATATCCTTAGTTAAATGATAAAAGAAGGAAAAGAAATAAACTAAAATGTAAAATATAAAACAAAAAACTAAGGAAATTAAACAGGACAGTCGTTGACGTTTACTTAAATTGTGATGGAGGATATGAGTTTTTGCAATTGAAGGCATATAAAATGTGTTATATTCTTGGCATTTATGTTTGAAAAGGTCCCATTTGACTTGATTTTTGGATTTTTTTATTTATTTTGTTCCCTTTTGTTTTCAATATTTCTTATCTTTCTTTTTCATTTCTTTTCTTGGTCCTCATAAGTGAGGGCAAAATGGTAATTTTAACCAAAAATTGACAATCACAGTCACGTAGTTTTCGTTGGTTGAGGATTTGAGTATGCAAACTGTTGACCTCGCAAATTGGGCCTTCCACGTGGCCAACCGATAGTTACTCCACGTATTTCTCACTGCACACAATCAACGCATGGTCAGACACACACGGTCGGGACCAGCGGGAGTGGTGGCAGCCGTATACACTCTGACGATCAAGTCAGATTCAGGTGGTCGGAACAGTACCCAGAGGTTGTGTCCAAAAACACTAAGGGGGAAGAGAAAATATATAAATTTGCTATGGAATGCTATGTAGTAAGAGTTTCATTACCTTTGCCTCTTGCCAAACATTGGGTATTTATAGGTGGGATGAACCGTTGGATGTGGGATACGTGTAGACATCTGACGGTATGAGGTGTCCGCTCATAGGGGTCAATCAGCCGCGTCTGTAGAGTGAGCGGCAGCTTGTTTCTCCTGAGTTGAATTGACATAAAGTTGATAAGTCACATCAACTAGCCTCATGGAGACGTCAAATCAATTTAAACCTTAGGTGCAGAGATGATCTTGGCACAAATCTCTTTCAGAAATTGGTGGCGGATCTTCTGACAGAGGTCCACTTGGCCTCGGCCTCGGAGGCGAGGCGCTTCGATCAGTTCAGCAGGATAATCTATATATCGCAGTGTGCCTCGCAGCGTGTTACTAGGTTGTTGACATTGGTAATATCACTTCGGAAACACTTCGGATGGGTGTCTATCAGGTTGGAATGTGTGGTGGTTGGCAATCCGAAGCGGTTCAGATAATAGTGGCGTAACAGTGGTCCCCCCAAGTCCAGGTATGAATATTTATATCATGGGTGGACTTGTTTTCCTGACTAGATGTGTATGTCTCGAACTGGGGACGGCGACTCGTGGGAGCTTGGGGTCGATCTTTTGCAGTAACCGAAGCCATGATCTTAGGCAGATGCGCCAAAGTTTCGTTACTGCGTAAGGGAAGCAATAACCGATGTGAGGTCGAAGCGCTGCAAGATAGGACGATTAGTAGGAAAAGAGGTTAACGCGATGACCCACAAGGGACTCGCGTCAGGCGCGTGTAGGCTATGTGAAGTTGAGTGAGGAACTTGTCTGCCACCGGTGCTCTGACCCGCGTGGGATGACGCGTTGGGAGATGGCTAAAACTTTGTAAAGTTTAGAAGCGAACGCAGCTGTCGAGGTGATGACCCACAGGGCACTTCGCGTCGGGTGCGTCTAAACTTTGTAAAGTTGAGGAGCTTATCTACCACTGGTGCGCTAACCCGCATAGGACGACGCGTTGGGAGATGGCTAAAACTTTGTAAAGTTTAGTAGGGAACGCAGCTGTCGAGGCGATGACCCACAGGGGACTTCGCTTCGGGTGCGTTTAAGCTTTGTAAAATTGAGTGAGGCGCTCGATCCGAGGCGATTCAGGTGTTAAATGATTTGACAAAAGTTGCGTATTTTCAAGGTGATAGTTGGGTGCCATACCCACTCTCTTATAAGGCTGCTGCGGCTACTTATTATTGACGACTGGTGGTGACCGAGGTGACGCGTTTTAAGCGAGCGTGAAAGTCACAGTGAAATCTTGGGCGTAGGTCAAATCTGACATTTCATTTCAATGGCCCAGATTGAAGATGCGACGAACGGCTTAGATTGATTGCATTTGAATTCAACGGTGGAGATCGGATGGGTCTTTCCATAAAAGGCGGACTCTGAGCTTTTCTCAAGCTTTCTACCCTTGCGAAACAAATACTATACTTTGCTCTCAAGTCATTGCGATTTTCGACGTTTTCTAAGCAATTTCGACGAGAAACTTTGAACTTTCGGCGAGAACTACCAACATCTGGCGACCTTACACCATTTCCGGCTAGGAAAACCTTCAAACTTGTAAGTTCCAGTACCCTTTAACTACTGAAAAATGGCTTCTGGGGGGAGTTCTGGTTCAGGAAGGGGATTAGAACTGGTGATGATGGACGAGCCCATTGTGGCAACCTCCTCAAAAATAGTCGAGGCGATAATAGGAGGGAAAATATATGGAAGCGACCGGATAGCCCAGCAGATACTTTTGTGCACTGGGGGGTATCAGACTACCCATCTAAATTAAGAGAGGCTGACCTGGAGAGACTTAGGGTAGAGTATAGGATCCCTGACAGCATAGATTTGATCCTCCCCGAGCCCGAAGAGAGGGCCTGCTACCCTAGGCCGGGTTGTGTAGCCATTAGTAAGGCGATCCTTAGGGCCGGACTTAGGCTGCCAATTCACCCATTCTTTAGGATGGTGCTTAGATTCTATGGGCTAGCCCCGACCCAACTCAATTCGAACTCTTGCAGCCAAATGGTGGGCTCCTGGATGTTGTAGAAAGAGGCATCACTAGGGCTGGAGATGCCATTCTCCGTCTTCCAGACCATTTACATACCCAAGATAACTGCCGGGGGAGATAAGACCCGGGGGTAGTACTACCTTACTTCATGGGGTTCCCACACTCCATTCATGCTCGATCTACCGAGCTCCATCAAAGAATGGAAGAGCTCGTGGTGCTGGACCGTAGGGCGAGGGGACACGATGGAGAGGGACCCCCGACGCCTCTTACGGTCCCGAAGAAGTATTCAACACTTAGTAAGTATAGTAGTTATTTTTCTTTATATTTCTCTTCGGTTCGAATCGTGCCTAATATTTTCATTTCTTTTGTAGGTGCTCTTCCTCGGTGCGAGCTGTCATCGGAGGACTTCAATACCATCTGCATCATCTATCAGTTGCCTTAAAAGAAGAGGTCTTACCATAGGCTGATCCGAAAGAACATTCACTTCGTTACCCACGACCTGATGGCATCCCAAGGTAACTGGACCGAAGTCTTAACCCTTTATTCTGAACTCCTAATACTTGTACTAATTCGTAATTCATTCTTTCCAGACAACTTTAATAAGAAGATGCCCGTGCGCCCCGACTTTAAGACCATCCAGAGGATGATGGCAGAGACACGGGCACTGAAGGCCTCCTCCTCCTCCTACAAAAAGCAAATGGAGGATCTGGTGGATGCCAGTAAGAGGCTTCAGTCTCCGATGGAAGAGGTACCGGAGGACCTGGAGGCTGACCTTCGAAGGAAGGGCAAGAAGAGCGCCGCCCCTCCAAAACGCCCAACAGTGGCGAGGCCACCCCCTATTCTAAAGCAAACCAGTTAGGATTACGTTAACAGTTCGAGGCTCCGATTTTCACAGTGAGTTTAAGTAGCATGCCCTGGAGCCCATCTGATTGCCTCGAACCGTAGTAATCCCATGTTCAGTTGGAAATTTCATGCACAAGTAGTGGATGGACGTGACAGCCCAATGATCTTTTAAAGCGGGTCTGCCCAATACTCCATGATAGGCCGATCTGCGATTCACCACCAAAAATTCCATGAAGTGTTGGGCCACTAGGGGTGCTGAACCCATCTCGACGGGCAGAGTGATCCGCCCTCGTGGGACAATGCTGTCTCTAGTGAATCCGAACAGTGGGTCAGTCATGGGGATCAACCCATATTTAATTTGCATTTTGTCAAAAGTGGAGTCGAACAATATGTTCACAGAACTGTCATGTCGATGAGCATGCATTTCAGTCCGTTTCTAGCCACTACGGCTCTTACAACCAATGCATCACAATGGGGGTGGTGAACCCCCTTTGCGTCTTCCCGGGAGAAGGTGATTGGGGCCATCCTGTCGACTGTTTGTGATTCGTCGACAATGTAAGTGATCATTGGAGGGTTCTTTGCTTCCCTTGTATAATTCCTTTGGGCATTCCTGGTGTTGCCACCGATGTGGGGTCCCCCAATGATGGTATCGATTTCCCTGATGACCTGACTCCCAGAAAATGGGGCCTGGTTTCTCTGTCTAGATTGACCTCGGTCCCTTGATTCTCTTTTCCGAGGTGATTGCTTTTTGTGCCCTCTCTCCCCCTGCTCGGAGAGGTGGATCTGCAAGGATATTCGTTCCTGCTGGAAGGGTGTGGGTTTCTTCGATTAGGGCATCGATTGGCGTCTCGGCACTCACTAGTGTCATGCCCATAGAGTTGATGGAACGTACAAAACCTTGCCCCTTCTAAGGGTCTATTTGGCCTTTTCTTCTTCTTCTTCTTCTTCTTGTTATCAGCTCTTCCAGATGGTCCCGCTTCGGTAGGGGCATTCTCATATGCCAACACCAGCACTACATTCAATGTGGCGGAAGCCAGGGCTTGTCCGGACGTGGGAGCTATTGTATGACCTGCTTGAGTCCATTGCTGAGTAACAAGGTGTGCTACGGATCCTCGATCTACCTGCCTCTGAGGTGAAGGGAGTCCCTGCGCAGCACGGTTGCGATGATCAATCATTTCCTCACTCACAATCTCCACTCTCATCATTTCCACCAGTTCGTCATAGGTAGAGGGATTCTTGCTGCGCACGTCCCTCCAGAACAAAGTGTTCATGTTGAGCCCGCCTTTCAGAGATGAAAGGGCTTCTCTGTCAGTGACCTGTTCACAGTAGGTGATTTCGTCTGTAAACCTCTGTAAACCTGGCGAGATAGTTTTTCAGTATCTCCCCAGGGGCCTACCTCATATCTTGCAAGCGTTGCACTGGTGTCTCTTCTTCTCTGTGTGAGAGGTATTGGTTCAAGAATGCTTTCTTCAAATCTGGCCAACTTCTAATGCATAGGAGAGGAAGCCTGATGTACCACACTTCGACGGCCCCGCCTAGTGTTAAATGGAAGGCTCTGCATTTCAAAGCGAGCGAGGCTCCTCTTAGGCTCATCTGTGTCATGTACTTTGTGAGGTACTTCTCCGGGTCCCCCTTTTCTTCATACTTGGGAATCTTAGGGGGCATGAAATTTGCTGGCATTGGGAAGTTTCGGATCTCCCTTGAGAAAGGAGATTATCATCATCGTCGTCAACCTCATAGGATCGACAGGGTCCATCTGACCATGTATCATCTTGAATGCTCTGGGGGGTGGATGTGCTTCTCCTCGACTTCCCCAATCGACTAGGTTCCTTATGTCCCTCCTATTTCTAGGAGGAGGAGGAGCCTGCTCTTGTTCCTGATCTGGGCGAACTGATCTTCTCATCGAACGGACCCTATTGTTAGGATCCTCCCCTATATTCGGTCGAAGACTATTGCCGACCTTTGTTCCCCGTATTCTTGAGGAAAATAATCCCCCAAGTATGGTTCTGATGGCTGACTCCCTTGCACATAAGATGTGGCTTTGGCGTTCATCTCTCTTTCGAGAAGGCGTTCTGTGTGCTGGCTCATGTGACCTCGGGAGTGAGATACAGGGACTTCCTGCACCGGATAAGATCATTGGGGCATTTGATAGCCCTGATGACCCTGGGCTTGCATGAGGAGTTCATGTATTGCCATATTCTGAGCTGCGATGTTTCTCATACCCACAACTATTTGAGTCATTCTTTCAGTGAGCATGGCTGTTCTTCCACCTCGGCGACGCCGATGATGGGGTCTCTGATGAGTAACATTGTTATGGAGTACCTCTTCTTCAGAGGCCTCTCTCATGGGGTTGTCGTTTTTATGGCTATAGCTCATCCTATCTCTTTTTTTCAAGGGTGGTGAGAACTTGGATTGTAACTCGACTTTGTTCTTTTTCAAGAACGTGCCCTTTTCGGCGTTAGTCGCTAATTTTTTGGTAACTTCTTCGGTGGAGAATGCAAAACTTTGAATGGGAAGTGTTTCCTACAGACGGCGCCAATCTGTTGACCTCGTAAATTGGACCTTCCACGTGGCCAATCGATAGATACTCTACGTATTCCTCCCTGCACACAATCAAAGCAACGGTCAGGCGCACACGGTCGGGACCAGCGGGGGTGGTGGCGGCCGTATACACTCCGACAGTCAAGTCAGATTCGGGTGGTCGGAACAGTACCCAGAGGTTGTGTCCAAAAACACTAAGGGAAGGAGAAAATATATAAACTTGCTATGGAGTGCTATGTAGTAAGAGTTTCATTACCTTTACCTCTTGCCAAACCTTGGGTATTTATAAGTTGGATGAACCGTTGGATGTGGGACACGTGTATACATCTGACGGTATGAGGTGTCCGCTCATAGGCGTCAATCAGCCGCGTCTGTAGAGTGGGTGGGCAGCTTGTTTATCCTGAGTTGAATTGACATAAAGTTGATAAGTCACATCAATTAGCCTCATGGAGACGTCAAATCAATTTAAACCTTAGGTGCTGAGAGGATCTTGGCACAAATCTCTTTCAGATATTGGCGGCGGATTTTCTGACAGAGGTCCACTTGACCTCGGCCTCGAAGGCGAGGTACTTCGGTCAGTTCAGCAGGATCGTCTATATCTCGCAGTGTGCCTCACAGTGTGCTACTAGGTTGTTGACATTGGTGATATCACTTCAAAAACACTTCAGATGGGTATCTATCAGGTCGAAATGTGTGGTGGTTGGCAATCCGAAGCTGTTCAGATAATTGGGGTGTAACACAAACAAAAGGTTAGATATCAATCGCCACAATTAACAAAGGTTGTGGCCCCAATTGGATTTTATTTACATTATATTTAATAATGAGGAAATTGCACCACATGTCACTTTTGAGCTTCACATTTTCAAAAATATAACTTTTTAATATATATATATATATATACCTCTCTCTTTCTACTATCTCTCTCTCTCTCTCACATATCTTCCTCTCGATTTTTCAAAAATTTCTATAGTTTTAAAAATTGATTCAACCAATGCAAAGAAATTTTCATAAATCTCTATCTAAGGTAACTTTCAAGTTTCGATTTCAGTTGTTCCAAACCATGATCAATTTGTGGAATTTTGTTTACAAATCGAGGCTAAATCTTCATTTGACCAATACAAACTCAAACTTGTTTATCCTTTTGCTACAACTTGTTGCGTGAGCTACCTCATGATAGATTTTTGTTTATTTTTTTTCTTCAATTAAGGCTTTATCGTGGATGCTAAATGGTAGTGCTCCATATTGGTAAAATACATGTATTTCTACTGTTAACTGCTGTCCTTTAGTTGTTGTAGACCTCCTCCTAACAATTTCCTTTTTTTTTTTTTTTGTTTATGAGAGGAATGGATAAATAAGTGGGTTTATAAGAATTAGGTAGAATTATTTGTCCAATTTTATGAAAATAAATGAATAAGAGTTTCCATTAAGAAATAGTAAGATCCCTTAATTAGGATAGAACTATTTCTATTTGCTATCTGCAGAAAGATCAGGGATATTTGTGCTCTTTGTTCAATCTCGACAATTATTGAACCATCTGTCGAAATAAATTGTCATTCTCGACAATTATGTTCTGAAATTCTCAATAGTTGATACTTTTTTGTCGATGGTTTTGTTCATATGTCAAATTTGGTTCAATTGTTCTTCAACGTGTGTTATGAATTAAATTTACGACATATCATTATCATTTGACATTTGTTATTTCTTTTTGTTATTAATGTTTGAAGGTGAATTTTGAATTTCTTTTGTTGGAAGAGGATCAACTGCACACGCACATTTCATAACACAATAATCTGAAATACATCAAAACTGCACTTGAGAAATTCATTGAGAAATTTACAACAGATTAGAATCCTAAAGAAATGAAGCCTGGTCAACTATTAAGGAAATACCTATAAAGATTGAAATCATATGTAATAATGTAGTATTATTTGCCCTTGTTTGGCCCCCAATTAAATTAAATTGTATTTTTCTCTTTCATATTTTTAATCACACAATCTTCTATAAAATAATACTACACGTAAATAAAAAATTCTTCCTTCTTTTTCAACCATCAATTCTTGAAAAAACATTATTCCACCCATTAACATTTAAAATAATGGGGGTCAAACAAGAGCTTTATTAATTTATATTTGCTTTAAAATTTTTGAGTATCGAATAAATTTAGTGCTCTTTTTTGACAAAATGAAATTTAATAAATGTAACAATATGGTGCTTTATTTACTTTATTCAATGACTTACCGGCATCATGATGTACATTCTTTAATGTTAATGATATGATTTTTTAAACCTGAGATGGGGTACTTTTCCTTAAATATGGTTCATCCACAGTTTCAAGCCGAGCACGTGAGTAATGACAATATTTTTGTATAGCTTTCTACTTTAATTTTTTTTTATAGTTTCTAATAGTGATGTGCTTTCTTTCATTTTGATTTAACCTTTACTTAAATTTTGAGTACTTCTAGGGAAAATCTTATGGTAATATAACTAAAGTTGTTAATTTTGCATACTAATTTATGTTTGGGTTATTTACCATAAACATCAAGGTTGACAGAAATCTTTGACATAATGCCACGTGGCATTTTATAATTGGATGGTCTAAAACACAACTAGCTTTTCATTCAATCATCTACTATCATATGCAATTATGTCAAGCGTTCCGTCAAATTCTTCAAGCAAAGTAGCTTTATCCTATTTATATTTTCTAGTTTTTGTTGGGGACTACATGGTAACATATGTACATAAAGTTGTCCATCCACTCGAATTTGTAGCCTAATTCACTATTTTGCAATGAACTTTCGTGAATTATTGAGATAATCTGTCGAGATTGACAGTTGAACTATAAGCAGCTAATGAAATATTTTGTCTAATTTATTACTTTGCATGTCATGTTATTTCTACACGATTAATGCTTGTAACTAATTTTGTCTGATTAATTGCTTTGATGTGATTGATTTTCACACTCAACTCACGTTCTACTTTACGTACAATAACTATCAAATCAAGATTATCCTATCTTCCCAATCTGTGCTTGATAACTACAGAACTTATGGTATGTTGATGTGCATTATGATGAAAATTTATAGATCACGTGTGCACATTATTGAATTTACAAATCATGAAGATTGCAAACTGATTTACCGTCGAATGCATATTCATGTTCAGGACTTTGAACTTCAATTCAATTTAAGTACGAGTATCAAGAATACCAAATTTCTCTATTAATCATGACACAAGTCATGCTAGGGGGTAGTATTTGGAACTACAATCAAAGTGGTTTATCCCCTCTCAACTTTCATTCATCATCTACATGAACAAACTATCCCACATGCGATACAAAGAATCTCAAATTATTACGCATACCCATAAAGTTGAAATTGCAATGATAAGAATTTCGCACAATCAATATGTTGATATTTAATAGCATGAAAGCGGCACATTCGAATATTTAAATTCAAACAATAGCAAACAGATGAAACCGACAGTTGAAATGTCTATCCCAAAATTTCAAAAATTCGAATTCGACAGTTTGTTTCAACTATTGATCTATTAGAGCTGAGGAGTGTGATTGGAAGAATTATTAGTAACACTAAGTGTGATTGGAAGAAGTAATTCATAAGATTAAGTGTGCTCATCAATTCTCAATTATCAAAATGACAAAATCTTCCGAAATAATCTACCTAATGCTTCACCAAATAGGGGTTATCATTCACAATATTTTGTGGAGGGTAATGGTATCTTTATTCAAAAAGATTTCAAGGAACAAATTGAATTAATGAATAATAATTTGATAAATTTCAAAAACACATGATCATGCTATATTTAACAATTCAAAAATAATAAGTTATAAGATAAAAATTAAACAATTCGTAAATGACAACCTCTCAAAATGGAAGGTGAATCTACTAATAATTTCTTGTTATTGAAATGGAGAAGATGTGAAGAAAATTGGGGTTTTTTATACATGAAAATTGATTTATACATTCATATGAATTTTCTGTTGTTGTTGTTGTTATTATTTTTATTTTTATTTTTTTTGCTTTACAATTCATATTACCCAATGTATGTATATATCTAATGGTTTATAATACACAACTCAAAATATCACACCATGGCATTAGTGAGCATTAAATGCTCCCAAAAATGTATATCTATGGGTGATTCAGATATTTCAAACTCAAAAAGTGACTTTTTAGCATCATTTGTTAAAGTAACAACTTTTGGTGTATTTTCAAATTTTGTGACTTCTATGAAAATGCCCCTTTAATAATTTACCATGATTTAAGATAAATTATATTTAAGGAAATTGCACCCGATGTCATTTTTGTATTGGCATTTATAAAAATGCATATTTTGATAATTTTGACAAAAATGTTTCTTTTGAACCTTTTTACCCTTCTAAAAATTTTAAATACCTTACATGTCCTTCATTAATTTTTTATTTGACTAGTTGAAAAAGTTGTACCAAAATTTTGAAAACATCACACTAAACCCATCCCCACCCCGCTCCCATACCCATGGACAGAACCCACAACCCACCCTATTACTTGAATTTTCTCTTCTTCTTCCTGCCATCTTTCTCCTCGATTGTTTAAAATTAAACCCTAAACCACAACACTCCCATGTTCAATAAAATGTCCCACCCCATACTAACCATTCCTCATTTTCACATCTTTCTCAAGTGGTTGACTTTTCCTTCAATAAGAAATTTGTATAAACTCCAATAAGAAATTGACTCGATTTTCTTCTTATTTCTAATGCAAGTTATGTTCATCTCCCATTGTTTCATTAACTAATTTTTAAGATTCTTGAATTTTTTAATATTATCTAAAAAATGTACGTTTTTTTAGGAAGTTGTACTTTTTCCTCCAACGGGTGGTGCATTTGCCTCAAAATTAGAATATACGGTCTCAATGGGAAAAGAAAATGGAACACCTTACAACGTATCTTCATAGACCAAAAACTACGAGATCACCCCCTTCATTCTGGGGTGACGGAGGGATCGTACCATTCAAGCATGTCCATTGTGGTTTATTTTCTCATGAATTAAGTTATCGTAAGGTATTTAGGGTTTGCTTGGATGTAGGTTGAATTTGTGTTTGTTAGAATATACATTTTCATTGTTGTTTATTAGAATATATATGTTCATTGTACATTTAGCAATGTAGGTTGAATTTTCGATTGATATGTTCAAGTTATTGCAATATGGTTCAATTTGTCGATTCATACCTTTTGTAATATGGTTAATTATATTGTCATTATATGGTCATTTTATGTTTCTTTCTATGGTTGATTCAACTTGTTGCAATGCAGTTCATTTTATGGTCATTTTGGATTAGAAAATTTAATTTATGTTTACACATGAGAAGTTTCCTTAAAGTACAGACGAAACATCTGTCGAGAAAATTGCCATTCTCGATAGATGGTTACTAGATTTTTCGATAGTTTGAATGGATGACTCAATAGTTATAATAAAATAAAAATGTGTTTAAGTTGCTTCAATATGTATCATTCGAATTCATTACAAGTTAAACCATTCGCTAATATTGGAATTTGTTCATGTTATTGGTATTGCAGATAGCTTTCGAACTTCCTACACCAAGAGTGGCCAGAAGAGATTGAAGAATAGTACGCAATAGGACCTTATTGACTCATACTACTATGTGTTGCTTTTGGACTTAAATTTATCGTATTATTTTGAAGTTATATCATGATATGTATGTCAAACAAATTATTTTTATGTTCTTTAAATTCATGTTCATGTGTAAAAAGACATTTTCATTAAGTAGAGGGTCGAACTATCTAGATATCATTTGTAAGGCATTGTATGTAAATACGTTTGATCAATCGTTATGCATGAATATTTTGTTTCGTTTACTACTTAACAGTTCACAGTTAATAAAATCTTATGTTTTGTAAAAAGTAAAATATTTTTTGTACCCCAATGAAAGCTACAACGATAATAACACAAAAATGACAATATAACATAAACAACGAACATCATCATTGTAATGTGCAAAATACAATTTCAAGCCTTAAATATCATTCAACTTTACATGCTTGGGGTTAGAACAAGGTTTGAACATATGGCCCGATTGTGCCCAACTCGATCCCCATATGACACGGAGAATTTTAGAGTATTACTCATCCCTTAAAATTTGAGATGTCAATGATAAGCAATCGAAACAATTCATATATTGGCCTTTAATATCATGCAAGTGGGACCTATGAATAAATTATACCAAACAGTAGAAAATTAGTGAGACTGACAGTACAAACGTCTTTCTCGATATTTACCAAGTGTCGAGTTTAACATTTTAACTATCAATCTTTACATTCTAGTTCGATGGCTGAACAGCCAGTGTTTCGATTAGAACCTGACAAAAATATTATGGAATAATTTTTATTATTTATTTTTTGGTTGACAATTCTATTATTCATTGTATATTAAATATATTCATAGGTTTTTCTTACACAAGTCTAACATCAAATCATTATATTAATTAGCATTAATGAGCAATAAATATACTCAAAAAGGTATCTACAAGGGTAATTTGGACATTTTGCACCCAAAAAATATAATTTTGATCACCTTTTGAAAAAGTGACAAATGTTTTTGCAACTGATAATGTAGGGATATCTATGCAAAATTCTCACTATATTCTCAACGTTTATAAAGAGATAATTTCGTCCAACACTAGAGTTGAACCCGTAAAAAGAGAAAAGTCCCTTTTTAAAACATATTTTAACAAGAGAAATTGTACCCTATGTCATTTTTTGGATTGACATTTTAAAAATATGACCTTTTATTAATCTTTGTAAGAGTGTCAATTTTGAACTTTTTGTACCTGTAGAAAATTTAAATACATTGCATGTCATTAAATAAAGATGATTTGCTAAGATGAAAAATAGTAGAAAAAGTAAAAGATATTATAGTGGTGAGTCCAGAAGTGATCAAGAGCCGAAAAGACATTCACTAGCTGTATAATAAAGAGAAATATGGCTAGAGTGCATAAAATATAGTTCTTTAGTTTTTACTCGTCTATAGATACGTAAAGTTTAAATTTTTTATTACAACTCTAGCTAAGATGAAAAATAGTAAAAAATATTATATCAAACCCATAAAGAAAATGCACCCATCTATTCGAATTTGAAGACTTTTCACTCCACAGTAAACACTTTACCATCTCACGATTGATAACCCACATCCAGTCGGAGTACATTTCAAGTTCAATCTTCGATGGTTCATATTTGGCTCCAACTTCTAATCGAGGTAAATATCAATTTCATTTTCTTTTGGATTTAAATATTTTCAATAATTTGTGCTTTATTTTTGTTATGGTTGATTGCGATTTGAAGTTGAGGGAAAAATTCATATTTAATTTAATAAGTGACCATATTCAAGTTCCTAAAAAAAAAATGAGATTTTTAATCATTTCCCATGTAATGTTGGGTAAAAAAATTTAGTTTGTTTGATTTTTTGTTTATGATAAACCTAGATTTGTCCCCGTATTTTTCTTCTTTTTTATTTGGTATTCGTATTCTTTGAACTAGATCTATTTATTTAAATTTGAAACTGGGATTATTTAATATTTAATAGCATCTGTGCTTTGCTAATGAAAAGCAAAAATGGGTGAAAAATATAGTGCATTCTTATTTATTGGAGTACATTTAGGCTTGACTTCAAAGCAAGAATATAAGAAAAATTAGTACGCTTTTGTTTAGTTTGGATGTATGGCTTTGACAATTTTACTTGATTTTGAAGTTTTACGAATGATTTCTTTCCAAATATGTTATTGTTTTGGATGTTATCATTAAACAAAATTCCTGTTTTATTATGTTATGAATATGGTTTTGAGTTTGTATCAAATTAGTCTCTGGATCAGCGTAGTTGCATTTATTTGTAAACTTGTTCATTTATCTATACATTTTTAAATTTTTTATCGGGTCATTAGTTTGATTTTTGATGAATAAAAAGTTATGCTTCTTCCGTGATTACGTTTTCTTAAAAACTTCATTTTTCGGTTTGCAAGTACAATAATTGAGATACATATGTCGGAATCTTTTTTATCTTTTATTGACAGTAATATGTTGAATTGATTTATGGTCGGTTTACATTACCTTTGTGAAAAAAAATAATTTTGAGTTTAATATAAATGTAGGCTGAATTTGTGAGTTGATATATTTTTAAATTTGATGCAATATGATTCAATCTGAGGATTCAAACATCTTATTCATGTTAGCACATGGAGAGTTCACATGTAGTTCTTATGGAACCCATCTATCAACTAAACTATCATTATTAACAGTTATTTTCTGGAATTCTTGACAATTGGTTATAGTTTCTTGACAGTTATGATACAATGTCAAACCTATTTCAGTTGTTCTTCTACGTGGGTTACAAAGTAAATGTATTGCACATCATCATGTGGCCTTCGGTAGTTGTTCATTTTACTAATTTTTACATATGAATATCATGTTTGCTCTTGCAAAAGGTAGATTTAAATATTTTCAATAATTTGTGCTTTATTTTTGTTATGGTTGATTGCGATTTGAAGTTGAGGGAAAAATTCATATTTAATTTAATAAGTGACCATATTCAAGTTCCTAAAAATAATTGAGATTTTTAATCATTTCCCATGTAATGTTGGGTAAAAAATTTTAGTTTGTTTGATTTTTTGTTTATGATAAACCTAGATTTGTCCCCGTATTTTTCTCCTTTTTTATTTGGTATTCCTATTCCTATTCTTTGAACTAGATCTATTTATTTAAATTTGAAACTAGGATTATTTAATATTTAATAGCATATGTGCTTTGCTAATGAAAAAGCAAAAATGGGTGAAAAATATAGTGCATTCTTATTTATTGGATTACATTTAGGCTTGACTTCACAGCAAGAATTATAAGAAAAATTAGTACGCTTTTGTTTATTTTGGATGTATGGCTTTGACAATTTTACTTGATTTTGAAGTTTTACGAATGATTTCTTTCCAAATATGTTATTGTTTTGGATGTTATCATTAAACAAAATTCCTGTTTTATTATGTTATGAATATGGTTTTGAGTTTGTATCAAATTAGTCTCTGGATCAGCGTAGTTGCATTTATTTGTAAACTTGTTCATTTATCTATACATTTTTAAATTTTTTATCGGGTCATTAGTTTGATTTTTGATGAATAAAAAGTTATGCTTCTTCCGTGATTACGTTTTCTTAAAAACTTCATTTTTCGGTTTGCAAGTACAATAATTGAGATACATATGTCGGAATCTTTTTTATCTTTTATTGACAGTAATATGTTGAATTGATTTATGGTCGGTTTACATTACCTTTGTGAAAAAAAATAATTTTGAGTTTAATATAAATGTAGGCTGAATTTGTGAGTTGATATATTTTTAAATTTGATGCAATATGATTCAATCTGAGGATTCAAACATCTTATTCATGTTAGCACATGGAGAGTTCACATGTAGTTCTTATGGAACCCATCTATCAACTAAACTATCATTATTAACAGTTATTTTCTGGAATTCTTGGCAGTTATGATACAATGTCAAACCTATTTCAGTTGTTCTTCTACGTGGGTTACAAAGTAAATGTATTGCACATCATCATGTGGCCTTCGGTAGTTGTTCATTTTACTAATTTTTACATATGAATATCATGTTTGCTCTTGCAAAAGGTGAATGTCCATATACGCACATATCTCCTCGCAAAAATTTAAATTTCATCAAGATGATTCTTGATAAATTCGATGTGGGTCGAAAAATGAATTGTCAATATTCTTGTCTCGAGTCCTAGCAAATTTTCGTGACGATAAACATCTCATTTTTGCATAAATGGACAAAATCTAATGTCATTGGAGGAGTGCTAGAAAGGTACTTCAACGTCATCTTCTAGTGAAGGAGTTGCCTCGAAGGTGCCCTCAAATGCTACCGATCCAATTAAAAATGAAGAAGTGATGGTGATAGAGAAATGACGTTTGATGCGAATCCGAATACTGTTTGATTCTAATTGAACTACGTACATTAGGAGAGGCAGGAAAAGAGGAAATACATGAATTAATTGAAAACATTATCCTAACTTTTTGAATGGTTGAAAATAGTGAAACTTAGCATTTTATGAAGCTGAGGTATGTAATCTTTGTAATTTGATGATGGAAAACATTTATTTCCCACCAAAAATATTTTGGCGTCTTACTTCCCTCATATTTTTAGCGACAATCTTTATTATTTGTTGCAACTTCTTACATTTCACGAAAGCTTTTTATATCCCCTTATATTTTTTTGTACTTATTTTTTTCATCACAGTCTTCGCAACAAACTATAAAAATGTGTCGTATTAAGTCACTTATTGCGACAATTTTTTGTACATCAAGAAAAATCTTAACACGAAATCACAATTTTGTTGTAGTGATTGTATAACTTGTTTTCGCATCTGTGTAGTTAATTTGTAATTTGCAAAAATATAGTTGTTTAATCGATTGTGTAGCTTGATTGTGTAATTGTTATTAATTGTGTATTATAATCATGGTCGTGTTTGGGTATATTCAGCCAAGTACAAAAGATTATATGGACTTCCAATTTTTTTTTTTTTTTTTCAAATTTAAACGATCGCCCTATGTGATATAATGACCATCGCTAACTTGAAATGATGAAAAATTGCATTATATGAAAATCAAATGAATAAATTTGAATGATGTTAATAATTTATACACATTAATTGATTACAACTAGTAATGACTAACAACTACAAATAAGGATTAGCATCTAAGTGGTGTCGTTGGAGTATATTTTTCACATCATTAAGTGTGTTCATCAATACTCAACTACCAAATAACAAAATCTTGACAAAGAACTTATCTAATGCTTTATTAACTTCAATATCTTTATTCAAAAAGAATTGCAAAATCAAACTGAAGGAATAAATAATAACTAGCAAAGTTGGATTAATATGAGCATTTTGTATTTAACAATAATAAAATAGTAAGTTATAATAAAAAAATTAAATAATTTGTAAATGCTAATCTCTCAAAAAATTGGAGATTAATCCAATAATACTTCTTTTTTATTTTGGAATGGATAAGATGTTAAGAAAGTTAGGGTGGAGTTGGAGTACGAACATCGGTGCTTATATTGATATGAATTGTCGTTTTTTTTTTCAATAACAATTCCGTTATCCATTGGATTATAAAAAAATTCGGTGGTTTTTCTAATCATCAAATCATGGCTTTAATGAGAATTAAAATCATACATTAATGAGTATTAAATGCATCAAAAAGTTTTCTCCAAGGGTGTTTTTGACAATTCACATCAAAAGTGACATTCTTAAACACTATTAATGTTGACAATTTTTGATGCATTTACAAATTTGATGACATCCATGAAAATTCTCCTTTAAATAATTAAGGAAAAATTCTCAAGTACAAATGTTTCAAAATATTATTTCAAAACTAATAACTTCGTGAAAAATTTAAAAAATCAAATTTTCGTGACGATAAACATCTCATTTTTGCATAAATGGACAAAATCTAATGTCATTGGAGGAGTGCTAGAAAGGTACTTCAACGTCATCTTCTAGTGAAGGAGTTGCCTCGAAGGTGCCCTCAAATGCTACCGATCCAATTAAAAATGAAGAAGTGATGGTGATAGAGAAATGACGTTTGATGCGAATCCGAATACTGTTTGATTCTAATTGAACTACGTACATTAGGAGAGGCAGGAAAAGAGGAAATACATGAATTAATTGAAAACATTATCCTAACTTTTTGAATGGTTGAAAATAGTGAAACTTAGCATTTTATGAAGCTGAGGTATGTAATCTTTGTAATTTGATGATGGAAAACATTAATTTCCCACCAAAAATATTTTGGCGTCTTACTTCCCTCATATTTTTAGCGACAATCTTTATTATTTGTTGCAACTTCTTACATTTCACGAAAGCTTTTTATATCCCCTTATATTTTTTTGTACTTATTTTTTTCATCACAGTCTTCGCAACAAACTATAAAAATGTGTCGTATTAAGTCACTTATTGCGACAATTTTTTGTACATCAAGAAAAATCTTAACACGAAATCACAATTTTGTTGTAGTGATTGTATAACTTGTTTTCGCATCTGTGTAGTTAATTTGTAATTTGCAAAAATATAGTTGTTTAATCGATTGTGTAGCTTGATTGTGTAATTGTTATTAATTGTGTATTATAATCATGGTCGTGTTTGGGTATATTCAGCCAAGTACAAAAGATTATATGGACTTCCAATTTTTTTTTTTTTTTTCAAATTTAAACGATCGCCCTATGTGATATAATGACCATCGCTAACTTGAAATGATGAAAAATTGCATTATATGAAAATCAAATGAATAAATTTGAATGATGTTAATAATTTATACACATTAATTGATTACAACTAGTAATGACTAACAACTACAAATTTTTTAGTGCATTGATAATGAATACGAAGTTTTTCATCAATCTTAAGACAATTCTTACTAAGATCAGATATTTATATCTGAAACTACGATTGAAGTGTTTTTGTTCTTTCACCACTTTCGTTCATCATCCACATGCACAAACTATCCCCCATGTGACATGATGAATCTCATATTATTATTCATACATGAAAATTTGAGATAGCAATGATAAGTTTTTTTTCACGATTTATAGAGGTCAAATAACTAAATTTGTTCCACTTCAAAGGTTATTTTCGACTACATGGATTTATCAGGTGGAAGCAATGTCTCGTTGGACCTCAATAAATCTCCTTACATACCTAGTTCGTTCCTATTGTTTTCCTTGTCATTAAATAGGACGATGATGATGTCTTGTTACCAAGTGGTAGGAGAATAGTTTCACAATTCCTTTTTCTAACTTGGATGACGTTTCTAGTCAATCATCTCAATCACTAAACCATGAAACCGATGATGTGTTCGACTAACAACAATGAGTTGATTCCTAATGTTCCACCACCTGAGGTTTTATTATAAGCTCGGATGATGAGGAGAAGCTAGTTGGAGCGAAAAATCGAATGTTGACAATGCTTGAATCTGGTAAAAAATGCTTATGTTATCGCATATATTTCACTTTTCTACATTTGTCAAATATTACATGATAATGTATAAATGTAATATTGTGTATTTGATAGGTCATTATACCCAGATATTTTATCTAGTTTACTACTTAACAAAGAACTGTCGAGAATTACAAAGATTATTTGTCACGATTGATAGTTAATGAAATTGTATGTTTTGGAAGAAGTGGAAGTGTATTTGTACACGAATAAAACTTATAATGGTAATATTAGGATAATAATAATAATATAACATAGATGAACGTCATCATTGTATAGAATCGCAATAGGGAGGGTATGGGACAGGTAGGCCATTTCCACCCCTATCATGTTGGGTATTTTTGTCATCTTGTCTCATCCACATACCCGATTAAAGTGGGATGGGATCGGCGTGTGGTGGGACGGGTCCCTTGCTCCCATTTGTTCCCCCATTTAGTTTTTATTTTTTTTATATCTTTAGTTAGTAAATATTATTATTATTATTTTTTAAATTTGTTAAGAACAACTTATATTCTCTTTAAAATTGATGATAAATCTTTTATTTTTGTTTGCTGAAAAACTTAAATATGAAGTTAACTTGAAAAGGGGCAGGGACTATATTTTCTGAACATGCTTTGGGACAATGACCCCCAACCCTGCCCCTATCCCATTTACCCGGTTAGGAAAGTAATCCCCACCCCATTCGAGAGGGGCCTATGGGTATCAAGTTGAACGAGTCTTTTTTTGTCATCCCTATCATTTTAATATATAAAATACAATTTCCACTCATCATCTCCACAGACAAAATGTCCATTGTACGACACGATGAATCTCAAATTAGTATTCATACTTGATAATTGAAGATAGAAATGATAAGCATTCATCACAATTAACGTACAAGTTGCACCTACGAATAAATTATATCAAATAATAGCAAAATGATAGTTTAAATAACTTTCTTGACAATTACAAAATGTTGAATTCAATATTTTAGCTGTCAATCTCAACGGTTTTGTTTGACAATTCAATTGTTGATCGTTATGGTTACTACGTAAGGATTAGTATCTAAGTGGTGTCATTGGAGTATATTTTTCACATCATTAAGTGTGTTCATCATTGCTCAACTACCAAATAACAAAATCTTGACAAAGAACTTATCTAATGCTTTATTAACTTCAATATCTTTATTCAAAAAGAATTGCAAAATCAAACTGAAGGAATAAATAATAACTAGCAAAGTTGGATTAATATGAGCATTTTGTATTTACCAATAATAAAATAGTAAGTTATAATAAAAAAATTAAATAATTTGTAAATGCTAATCTCTCAAAAAATGGGAGATTAATCCAATAATACTTTCTTTTTTATTTTGGAATGGATAAGATGTTAAGAAAGTTAGGGTGGAGTTGGAGTACGAACATCGGTGCTTATATTGATATGCTTTCAATAACAATTCCGTTATCCATTGGATTATAAAAATATTCGGTGGTTTTTCTTACATTAGTCTAATCATCAAATCATGGCATTAATGAGAATTAAAAGCATACATTAATGAGTATTAAATGCACCAAAAAGGTATCTCCAATGGTGTTTTTGACAATTCACATCAAAAGTGACATTCTTAAACACCAATATTAATGTTGACAATTTTTGATGCATTTACAAATTTGATGACATCCATGAAAATTCTCCTTTTAATAATTAAGGAAAAATTCTCAAGTACAAATGTTTCAAAATATTATTTCAAAACTAATAACTTCGTGAAAAATTTAAAAAATCAGGTGATTATATTTGTGACCTCTAATAAAATGTTTTGAACAATAATTTATTGGGATATTTTTATGGATGTCGCAAAATTTGAAAATGAACCAAAATTTGACACTTTTACAATTATTGCACAAAAATCACTTTTTGGATGTGAAAAGTCCAAATCATCCTTGGAGATACCTTTTTAGGAAGCATTTTAGTACTTATTAATGCATGTATTTAATAGTATTTAATGCAATGATGTGATCACTTGACTAGTATAAGCTAAAACCATGATTATACCCCTGTTTGATCCTCATTAAATTAAATTACATTATATTTCATTTTTCTCTCTCCTCTTTTCAATCACACAATTTTTCATAAAATAATATTACACGTAAATCGAAAACTTTTTCTTTTTTTTGAACAACTCATTTTTCTAAAAAATACTATTCCCCCATTTTCATTTTCAGATAAAGGGGGTCAAATAGGGGTTATATGTATTCTATAATGCGTAATAGAATTGTTCAAAAAATTCATTCATTCCTAGGTTGAGTGAACACGAGATTTTCTCTCAAAAAATAAAAAAATAAAAAAATTCTAAACTTTGGTTGTAGCTCCTCCATTCCAATATCAAGAAGAAAGTAATCATGGAATATCTTCCATTTTGAGATGTTAACGTTTATAAATTGTTTAATTTTTGTATATTCTAACTTACTGTTTTTCAATTGTTAAAGACTGCATAATCATATTATTTTTCAATTTTTTCATATTATTATTTATTCATTAGGTTTGAATTTGCACATGTTTTTGAATGAAGACAATGTTCCCATAAAATGTTGTAGAACATTCCCTATTTATTCAATGATTTGTGAAGTTTTTCTCATTTGAAAGTTGAGCATTGATGAACATAATTAATACTATGAAAAATGCATTCCATTCACAACCCTCAAATGATATAGCATACTGTAAAAATCAACAGTTGAAATGTCAAAAAATTCTGTCAAATCCAACAATTTAAATGTCAAGCTCGACATTTCAACTGTCATTTTTTTATGTATTTGCTACTGTTTGGTATAATTTATTTGTAGGTGTCAGTTGCATGCTAATAAACTCCGATATTTAAATTATGTTAAATTCTTATCATTACTATTTGAAATTTTTAGGTACGAGCAATAATTTGATATTCATTATGTCACACGAATGAAATTTCATGTATGTGAATGACGAGTGGAAGTGGCGAGGGAACAAAACCACTTTATTCTTAGGTCCAAGTTAATATCACCATAGTAGGACTTGGGTTATGATTGATAGAGAAGTTTCGTATTCATGATCCATGCACTAAAATCGAATTGAAGTTCAAAGTCCAAATTAGATTAGTTTTGCCAAATTATCGAATCAATTCGTTCAAAAACGTAGATTAGTTTTGCCAAATCATCCAATCTATTAACATACAGAACATTAGCACCAAAAGAATCGAACAAATTACAATAATTAATGTATGTGGTTCATACATCAATAACATTCTCTAGCAATGTACCAATATTAGCATAGATACACCGTTAACAAACTACAAAAATTGAACATATAAGCTCCAAATTCTGACCCATTTACAACATTTCAGCATTCAAAAATGGCCTCCATGCCCATTCACATCCAAAATCTTTACGGGTCATACACATCAACCATTCAAATCTCCAAAGACCATAACTTAGAGAACCTGTAAAATTATTTTGCCCACTAGCACATCATACATAAATAAAAGTCATTGTATTTGAAAGTATGTAATACAAGAACTTCACTATTCCTTGACTCTTTCCCTACACCCTCTAGAGAAAGGAGTCTTCGTCAAAGCTGTAGGCACTCAAACGCGTGTCGAGAGCTTCTTCGTTGCAACGGCATCATCAACCACATTTGGTACGGCAGTCACCAATGGCATATCCAGGTCAGCCCTTCCTATGGACGAAGCAAAGTTCATCTACAAAAATCAGTAACATTCATACATGTTAATTCAAAACAAACCTTTAAGATTAGCTTAACAAATTCGGCATATGACTTCAAATGTAGATAGAAGTTACTCAATTGTCGAGAATTCTAGTGACAATTCTTTTCGACAGATGGTTCCATAACTATATAGAGTGGCAATTACATTTCAACGAGTATACTTACAAAGAGTGTAATATTTCGATTATTTGTAGGTAGTGAAAAGTGTAATGCATGATCAAGCAAATATATTAATAAAGAACATGCTCTAGCAAAATGAGGGACATCACCCATGCATATAATATGTATTCGCTTATAAATGGTGGTGTCAAATTATACGCGATGAAATAACTTTAAACAAGTGCTCAATGAAATTGAGGAGAGGGTGTATAATGTTCATGTATGTATAAGTACTCAGATAATATGATAAACTCAAGTTCCAACATTTGAAATGCAAAGAGAAATGACAAGCTTCATTCATTACAATCCATAGGAGACATACCCCTCCATTCGAATGACACAAACGTGAATGGAACAAAATCAACTGAATTTTCAAAAACATACGAGGAAGCAAACCCACTTGAAGAAATGTAGTATGAAAGCCTCCAATGTATTCATTATTTTCAAAATAAAAAACATTAGTATACAGAAAGAATAGAACACCCTTATCAAATTCATAAGTATAAGTAAAGAAAGAGAGTAAAATAGTGTAATAAGTACATGACATTAAAGTTTAATCAACATTTGAAGTTCCATAAAACAAATTAATAGCCTAAATGTATGAATTCCAGCAATATTCCATTTGCATATTCAACCTAAACTTTTGAATATTTGAGTACAAACATTGGCAGGCAAACTAATATAAATACAAGAATAATAAAAGCTTATTACGAAACTTACACACGGATCTTCGGAAGAATTCATCAAAACTAATAGGAACCCAACACAAACCTACAACAAAATCCAAGTATTTTACATTTCACACTCACGAAATTGAAAAGTAAACAATAGAAAATTTCATTAATGGAGTGAAAATGGAAAGACGGGCTCCGGCGATGACCGCAAGTTTGACAAAATAAATCCACTTCACACTCACGAAATCGAAAAACAAACAAAAGAAAATTTCATTAATGGAGTGAAAAATGGAACGACGAGTTTCAATGATGACTGAAGGGCTTCATCGAAAATTGTTTTGTCGTCAATTGGCGGACGGCGCAAAGTTCGAGTAAGAAAGAGGGGAGTGCATTTAGCTCCCATTTGGCTTCCATTAGAACTCATCAATTTAATTTAAATATCTCTCTTTTCTATTTTCAATCACACAATATTCAATAAAATAATATTTCACGCAAATTGAAATTTTTTCATTCTTTTACAACTATCAATTTTTCAAAAAAAATTATTTCCCCACTATAAATCCAAGCAACGGGGGCCAAGCAGGAGCTTAGGGTTAGGTTCGTATTAAATGAGAGAGAGATGGTATCTGGGCTCTTTTCACATGTTTTGTTTTTAATTGGTTGTGATATTTGTCCACTTTTTGGTACAACATTTTCATCTTGTCAAATCACATTTACCATATTTATTTAAGGACATGCAAGGTATTTAAATTTTTTCAAGAACAAAAAAGATCGGAAGTTACATTTTGCAAAGATTTTTAATAGGTGACATTTTTAAAATGTCATTTCAAAAAATACCATGGGATGCAATTCCCTCTAAGTTAATTAAACAGGCTACGATTACAATAACATACAATTTATGATCATATCTACAAATCACACAAATCAATAATCATATAAGGCATAATTTATGGATTACAATCATATTTTTAATTGCAAATCATACAATTAAGAGGTCTTAAAATCATTTATTAGTCAAAAATCACACAAGATCACAGTAACATAAGACAATTTATGGGTCACATTCATATATTTAGTCGCAGTTCACACGTTTAGTAGGTCACAAATTATTTATTGATCATACGTTACCCAATCAATTGATTACAAATTACCTAAGTAATTGCTCACAAATGCTATTCACCCAACTACCACTTATCTCTCATTCTTCACATGTTTTATCCTCAGTATTTTCGTTGACAATCACTTTCACCCCACCCAACCATTCCATCCCTATTGTTGGCAACCATAGAAAGACAGATATACAACCACCACTAAATAACATAGAAAGATAGATCTACAACAACCTTACAACACCCAACTTATAGTTGCAGCGCCACCACCATCTTACCCACCAGCTGCACAAATATTCCATATTTCATTGTCGTATCTGCATCTTACAATACCATCATCGAAAACTGATGATGCAGCCTTAAAACTACCATCGATCACCCCTAAACGTTGATAAATCACCACCGATTACACATCTCAAAAACCATAAAATTTCATAAACCAACTAAAAAAACACAGATTCTAACCATCTCAAATCTGAAAGCAAGGGCGCATGCTCTGAAATTCTCTTGCTGTCCTTTCAGTAACGGGTCCCCTTTATTCGCCTCCTATTTATGGTGGTTCTTCTCTACCACCAAGCACTTTATTGATACCGTCACTACTAATGAAGGTCGATTTTCGTTTGTTACCATCGCCTCTCCGCCTTCAGTTGCACCAAGGGTGGAGTCTCTGGAGGCCAACTAAGTTAAAGCGAAATTCCTTGTCGGGTAAGTTTCGACCCGCACGAAAGGCGTAACGATCTGGGGCATGCAACCGACAACGAGTTTCAATGGAATCTCTTGTCAAGGATTTTTTCAATATGTGAGGTGGGATGGAATGGGTATGGAGTGAAATCTAGATACATCTTATATTTGGAAAAAAAAATTGAAAAAGTGTTAATATGGTAAATTTATTTATGAATGACAATTATACTACTGTAGTCCTATAAATGATTACCATTGTATGCTTAAGTCTTCCCCATAAATATGGGGTTATGATTCTCATTATAATACTCATAAGTATATTAACTTTTATTCTCTATTATCTTTTTCTCCCTTTTCATCACACGTTATCA